>NC_045426.1:95168312-95471124 GCF_902635505.1 Sarcophilus harrisii
ACAAAGTAATCTAGCCCTTTGGGCATAGTTCCAAATTATTCTCTAGAATGATTGGACCAGTTCACAATTTCACCAACAGTGAATTAGTGCTTCAATGTTTTCACATTCCCTTCAGTATTTTTATTTGCTGCTTGTCTTGTTAGCTAATCTGGCAAGTATGAGGTTTAACTGTACTGAGAATTTTATTAATTTTCAATTCTCTAATAAAAAATGATTTAGAGCATTTTTATGAATATATTATATATACATATAACTGTTGTTTCTTTTTTTGAAAACTATTATTCATATCCTTTGAACATCTATCTATTGGAGAATATGTATTTCATACATGTCATTCAGTGATCCATATTTTTAAGAAAATCATTTGTGTGTGTATATATATATATATGCTTTAATTTTCTTGCTTTCCTTTTTAATCTTAGATTCATGGGTTTTATTTGTTCAAAACCCTTTTTAATTTCATGTAATCAAAATGATTATTTTCACTTTTCATTTAATCATATATTATTTTCTTTTCCACAGGTTTAAAGAATAATTTTCCATGTTCCTATAATTTCCTTATGTCTATATAACACATTTTTACCTTATCTTTATATGCACTATGGGATATTGGTCTATACCTAATTTTTGTCAAATTGCTTTCCAATTCTCTCAGCAATTGTGGTCATATAGTAAGATATTTTCTAAAAATCCTGGATCTTTGGGTTATTAAAGATTAGTTTATTATACTCATTTACAATTGTGTATTGTATACCTAATCAATTTGATTGTTCTACTTCTCTATTTCTTAAACACACCAATACCTGAGTATTTTCATGATTACCATCTTGTAATATATTTTAAAATCTGGTCCTGCTAGGCCGCCTTTCTTCATGTTGTTTTCATTGATTTCCTGCTCATTTGTTTTTCTAGATGAATTCTGTTAATAATTTTTCTAATTCTATAAAATAATTTTGATAGTTTTATTAGTGTGGCTCTGAATGTCAATTACTTTAGGTTTAATTGTGATTTTTATGCATAGGCTCAGTCTATTAATGACTAATTGGGACATTTGTTTAGAGCTATTTTTATTTGCGTGAAAAGTGTTTTATTATTATATTCACATAAGATTCCCAAGTATTTTTTATTGTTTGCAATGATTTTAGATACAACCTCTCTTTCTATCCCTTTTGGGTGGATTTTATTGGTAATATTAAGAGATGCTGAAGAGTTATACAATTTAAAAATATATATAAATCTTGTAACTCTGTTGTGGTTATTATTTCAATTAATGTTTAATGCTTTTTTAAGTACAGCAACATAATATTTGCAAAATATGATAGTTTTGTTATCCCATTGTTTATTCTCATTCATTTGATTCTACCTTTTTATCTTATTGCTATCATTAGCATTTGTTGCACAAGATTAAATGAGAATAGTGATAATTAATATTCTTCCTTCACTCCTGATCTTACTGGGAAGGCTTCTTACTTATCTCTATTACATACAATATTTGCTGGAACTTTTAGATAATAGTACTAATCATTTTAAGGAAAGTTCCATTTATTCCTATGCTAAGGATATCATTAATAATAAGTTTAGGAGTATCATACAAGGTTAGAGTTTCTGTTGGTGTTTTATTATTTCTCAGGACTCAAAGGTGAATGTTGCCATGATTTCTAGAGTTAGATTTTTCTCTATTTTTTTTTGTCATAATAAAGTATCACATTTTATACATTTAACCAATAAGAACAAAACAATAACATTCTCTAATTCAGTTAATAAAATTATTTTTCAAGCGGTTAATAGGCATTTTAATACAGCATTTCCTTAAGACTATTTAATATAATAAGATGTTCATAAATTAGAAAATCTAAAACATCACTTCCCCAAAAATAACATCTTCTTCCCCTTTCTACTCTATATAATGCCATGTATTGGCTCAGACTTGTTTATTCATTATGTCTTTTAAAATTATTTATTATTAAAATTACACATTGTCAAATTAATATATGTTGTATATTATATATAATTTATATATTACATTGTTATACCTTATTAAATCATTAATTAATTAATATTATTATTGACTTTTTATACCTTATTCATTTATAAATATATCCCTTTCCACCAATCCCTATTCAGAAAGCCATAGCTTCTTTATAACAAATGATAAAAAAGAAAAAGAGGCAAAGAAACAATAAAAACAAACATGTCAACATGTGTAACATATATATGTATGTATATATAAGTATAAACATAAATTTTATACATACATATATATATATATATATATATATATATATATATATACATATATACCTATGTTTCACAATCTGTAGAAAAAAGAATAGGAGGTACAGTTTATCACCTTTCTTTGGAGCCAGACATAGTTATATTTTTTCTTTATTTAAGTAAGTCATTTTCTCCGAATTGACATTTTTTTAAATTTTATTCATTTTTAAAATCACTTCATTGAATCTTCCTATACTTCTCCATATACTTCATATTCATCCTTTCTTATGGAACAGCGATATTCCATTGTAGTGATGTACCACAATTTGTTTAGCCTTCAATTTATTCTATTTTGCTTAGTTTTGTATTGATATCAGTATAAGAATTGTTTATAGAAATATTTTCCTACCATATGGAACTTGTCTTTAACCCTAATGGTACATGCCTAATAGTGTAATTCCTGGGTCAAAACATATATATAATTTAACCAATTTCTTAGCTTAATTCAAAAATTATTTTTCAAAAAGCTTGGACCAATTTCCAGCTCCCCAAAAAGTATAGTTGTACACCTTCATTTTTCTATTATTTTTTTTAAATTTTTGCACACACACACAGACAACACCTTGTATCCTCCTTTACATTTATTACTGCTTTCAATCTCTACCTGCTACAAAAATACCATGTGAAAACAAGGAAATCAAGAAGACTGGGACATATTGGTGACATCTCTATAATGGAGTAAAGCGTGGTAGTGAATTGCTCAGGGGAAATGATGCTTTAAGATAAGATATATCACTCCCATCAACTTTCATGGTAATCAGGGGAGGAGGCACATACAAGGCAAAGAGCCTAATCCTTTTTGAAGGATAGGCATTAGGCTGCATAAATGACATTCTGGGAATATTATCATTTGCAACTCCATCATCCTCATCACTTTTTTCATTTATTTTGCATATTCATTTGCATAGATATGCATATATCATCCCCAGCCTGTGTTGTTTATACATGTAGACTTAAAAATAACTTTACTATCTTTGAAGTTATGACTCAATAGTTTGGCTTTTTTTTTTTTTCTTTTCTTCTTTACTCTGTTTTTGGAAACTTGGTGAGTGGTGTTTCTAAAAGACCTCTCTGCATCCAAAATAAATTATTTTATTTAAGTAACTTTCTATTATAATGATATTAATCTATAAAACATCAAAACACTCAAATAAAATCTGAGATAAGCTGAATTTTAGTATGAAAGGGGATTTATGGTTTTTAAGGTAATAGTCTTCTGTAAGTAAAATTAGGTCTTATGTATCTTTTTCCCCATTATCATATTCCACATATTAATATTATAACTAAAATATGGAGAACTATAAAATGGACTTTTTTACCTTATTGAAGCAGCAGAAAAGGAACTCTCAGACAATGTAAGGATAGCTAGATCTTGAGATACAAGTATAAATCAGAACAGTAGAGAAAGGAGAAATCAAATGGGACAGATAGAAAGCACTTCAACAACATGTTTTATGCGTTGATTATTAATGATTACTCCTTTATATGGAAAGACCAAAAAAGTCTTCCATTCTTCCCACTTGTCAATTATATTTCATGCATTGTCTTTCCTCATCAGAACAAACTCAGGCTTAGTGAAAGCAGATACTATCTTTTTGCTTGCATTTTTATTCCCAATGTTTAGAATGAACCTTCTAAAATGTTTCTACTTATGTTAAAAAAAAAAAAAACAAGAAAATTTTACATCACTCTGGGTAAATAGGTAAACAAAATAAAACAGACATACAAATAAAACATTTACTCATGATAAAGAATAAATAAATTTATTTTACAACAATTCTTTGTTGTGTATTTACAGTTTATTAAAGACAAAATCAAATTTGCATGCTAATGACAAGGATGTACTTATTAATTTTACATAAAGAACTCTTGGTTAAATATTTAGTACTACAAGATAGGAGGTATCTAGAAAATTTTTACTGTTGCCAAATTTTTCATGACACATTCAGTCTCACATGGGGCTGTGACCCAGAATGTAAGAAGTTTTGGTTTATTATATTGCCTGCCACATCACAAGTGTTTAGTAAATGATTTAGCTATCTGTCTAGCCTCTCAGTGAATAGATGCAAAGAACCACAAAAAAGTATAAATTAAAAGAATAAAAAAAATTCAGCATTAACTATTCCTGAAAGTGTATATGTTTTCCCACATTTTAAATTAGTCTCCTCTCTGTAAAAAAATGAATTGTATGTTTCAGCTTCATTTTTCTTTAATTACTTGTAAATTATAATTTCATAGATAGAAGTTATGTTTTCCAAAGTTGTTTTTATATGTTATTATTGTATTGTTGATCTTTCAGTTCTACTTCTCTCAGTCTATATCTATTCATAGAGGTCTTTATTGTTAAATTGTTTAAGTTGTGTCCAACTTTTAATGGTCTCATTTGGGGATTTTCTTGGCAAAGATACGGGAGTGGTTTGTCATTTCCTTCTCTGGCTTACTTTAAGGATGAGGAACCTGAGACAAACAGGGTTAAGTGACTTGTCCAGGGTCATCCAGCTAGTGTCTGAGTCTGGATTTAAACCCAGGGAGTTTATCTTCCTGATTCCAGACATGACATTCTATTTACTGAATCATCTAGTTATTCTACAAGCCTTTATAGAATTGGCAATTTCATGACACATGTATATTTAACAATCCTCTATAAAGTTTCATTTCAGTTTGTAAATTTGGGTTGCAACAAAGTTGCTGTAAATTGTTATATCATCTTACATTTCTTTAGGTAATGATATAGCAGCTAGCTAGCTAGCTAACTAGCTAGCTAACTAGATAGCTATATAAATGCTAGTAGTGATATAATTTGGTAAAAGCACATATTTATACATATGAGTATTTTCTGGACTTGTTTCCAAATTAATTTTCAGAATGGCTGACCAATTGGCAACTTTACCACAATAGTTATAGTGTACCTGTTTTTATGTAGTTCTCTCCAATATTTTCCACTTTTCTTTTGTCATCTTTTCTAATGTGAAATGTCACCTTAGAAGAAGAAATTAAAGCCATTCATAGTCATATGACAAAATGTTCTAAATTACTATTGATTAGAGAAATGCAAACTAAGACAACTCTGTGATACTACTTCATATCTCTCAGATTGGCTAAGATGATTGGCTAACATAATAAATGTTGGAGAAGATGTGGGAAAACTGAGATACTTATGTATTGTGGTGAGGTTGTGAAATGACCAGCCATTCTAAAGATCGATTTAGAACTATGCCCAAAGGGCTATAAATAACAATACTTTGATCCAGTAGTGTTACTACTAGGTCCATATCCCAGAGAGATAATAAAAAAGGGCAAAAAAACTTTTATGTGCAAAGATGTTTATAGCAGCCCTTTTATGTAGTGGTTAAGAAATGAAAACTGAGTGGTTGAATTTTCAACTGGAGAATAGTTGAATATATTACGGTACATGAATATAATGGAATATTATTTTTCTACTAAAAATGTTGAGCGAGCTGATTTCAGGGAAAAAATACCTTGAAAACTGTCACATGAACAGATGCTGAGGGAAGAGAACAAAACCAAGAGAATATTGGGCATAGTAACAAAATTATTGATAATGAAATGTGATGAACTTGACTCTTCTCAACAATGTGGTGATTCAGGGTTATTCCAATAGACATAGGGTTTTGGTAACCAGTGCCTTATTATATAGTTTAGATCAGGTATAGCTAGGCTACCTTCATTTCATTTTTTCATTAGTTCCCCTGAAATTTTTGATCTTTTGTTTTTCAGATGAATTTTGTTATTATTTTTCTAGGTCATTAAAAAGTTCCTTGGGACTCTGATTGGTATAGCACTAAATAAATAGAATCGTTCAGGTAGTATTGCAATCTTTCTTATAATTGCTCAACCTATCCAGGTGCACTTAATATTTTTCCAATTGCTTAGATCTGCCTTTATTTTGTGGAAAGTATTTTGGAGTTTTGCTCATATAGTTCCTGACTTTCCCTTGGCAGATAGATTACCAAATATTTTATACTATCGACAGTTATTTTAAATGGAATTTCCCTTTGTATTTCTTGCTGTTGGATTTTGTTAGTAATGTATAAAAATGATAATGATTTATGTGGATTTATTTTGTCTCTTGCAACTTTCCTAAAATTGTGAATTATTTCTAATAGCTTTTTAATAGCATCTCTGGGATTTTATAAGTATATCATATCATCTGCAAAGAGTGATAATTTGGTTTCCTCATTACCTACTCTACTTCCTTTAATTTCTTTTTCATCTCTTATTGCTGAAAGCTAGGATTTCTAATATAATATTGAATAATAATGGTGATAGTGGGCAACCTTGTTTCACTTCTGATCTTATTGGGAATGGTTTCAGTTTATCCCTATTACATATGATGTTTACTGATGGTTTTAAATAGATGCTACTGACTATTTTAAAGAAAAGTCCATTTATTCCTATACTCTCAAGTGTTTTTAATAGGAATTAATGTTGGATTTTATCAAATGCTTTTTCTGCATCTATTGAGATGATCATATGTTTTTTGTTAATTTGGTTATCAATATGGTCAATTATACTAATAGCTTTCCTAATATTGAACCAGTCCTGCATTCCTGATAATAAATCCTACTTAGTCATGATGTATTATCCAGGGAAAGAGTTTCTGTAATCTTTTTGCTAATGTTTTATTTAAGATTGTTGCATCAATATTTATTAGGGACATTGGTCTAAAATTTTCTTTCTCTGTTTTCAACCTACTTGGTTTAGGTATCAGTACCATGTCTGTGTCATAAAAGGAATTTGGTAGGACTCATTCATTCCCTATTTTTTCAAATACTTTATATGGCATTGGAGTTAATTGCTCTTTAAATGTTTGGTAGAATTTACATGTAAATCAATCTGGTCCTGGGGATTTTTTTTAGGGAGTTGATTAATAGCTTGTTCTATTTCTTTTTGTAAAATGAGACTATTTAACCAATTTACTTCTTCCTCTGTTAATCTGGGCAACCTATATTTTTGAAGGTATTCATCCATTTCTTTTAAGTTATCAACTTTAATAGCATAAATCTGGGCAAAGTAACTCCTAATTATTGCTCTTATTTCCTCTTCAGTAGTGGAAATTTCTTCCTTTCCATTTTTAAGGCTAGCAATTTGATTTTCCTCTTTCCTTTTTCTAATCAAATTTACCAAAGGTTTATCTATATTTTTAGTTTTTCCATAAAACAACTCTTAGTTTTATTTATTAATTGAATAGTTTTTTTAACTTTCAATTTTATTGATCTCTCCTTTTGTTTTCAGAATTTCAAGTTTAGTGTTTGATTGGGGTGGGGTTAATTTGCTCTTTGTCGAGCTTTTTTAGTTGCAAGCCTAATTCATTGATTTTCTCTTTCTCTATTTTAGATAAGTAAACCTCTAGAAATATGAAATTTCCCCTTATTAAAACCTTGACTGCATCCCACACATTTTGGTATGATGTTTCATTATGTCATTCTCTTGGGGGAAATTATTAATTATGTCCATGATTTGCTGTTTCACCCAATCATTCTTTAGGATGAAAGTATTTAGTTTCCAATTACATCCAAGTATGGTCTCTTTTCCCCCTGGCTTTTTATTGAATGTAATTTTTATTGCATTGTGGTCTAAAAAGGATGAATTTACTGTTTCTGCCTTTCTGCATTTGAATTTGAGGTCTTTATGTCCTAATATATGGTCAGTTTTTATAAAGGTTTCATGAATTGCTGAGAAGAAAGTGTATTCCTATTCTGTCTCCATTCAATTTTCTCAAAATATCTATCATATCTAACTTTTCTAGTGTTCTAGTTACCTTTTTAACTTCTTTCTTATTTATTTTGTGGTTTGGTTTATGTAGTTCTGAGAGTACAAGGCTGAGATCTCCCACTATTATGGTTTTGCTGTCTATTTCTCCTTGCAACTCTTTTAACTTTTTTTTAGGAATTTAGATGCTATACCACTTGGTGCATATATATTTAATATTGATATTGCTTCATTATCTATGCTGTCTTTTAGCAAGATATAATGCCCTTCCTTATCGCTATTAATTAAATCAAATTTTGCTTTTGCTTGATCTGAGATCAGGATGGCTAACCCTGCTTCCAGCCTTTTATCTTTATTCTGTACATATCACTCTGTTTCAAATTTGTTTCCTGTAAGCAACGTATTGCAGTATTCTGGATTTTAATCCAGTCTGCTATCTACCTCTACTTTATGGAGGAATTTACCCCATTCAGATTTATGGTGAAAACTTTAATTCTGTATTTCCTGACATCTTAGTATCCCCAAATTATTTTCTTCTTTCTTTTTCCCCTTCCCCCCTTCCCCAGTATTAGACTTATGAGAACCACTTGCCTCATGAAGCTCTCCTTCTTTAGAATACCTCCCTCCCCCTTGAAGTCTGCCCCCTTTTTAAAACCTTTTCCTTACTATTTCTGTATTCCCTTCTATTTAGCCTGCTTCTTTCCTTTTTGCTCTTCCTTTCCCATTTTTCAATGAGGTGGGAGAAGTATGTAAAGCAAATATGCCTAATATTTTCTCTTTGAGGCAAATGTGATGAGAGTAAGATTCACACTATATTCATCTCCCTCTCTTCATTCCCTCAAATATAATGTTTCCTTTGCTTCTTCATAAGATGTTGTTTCCCTCTTTTTATCTCCACTTTTCTCTTTTTCTGGTACAATTTCCTTTCTACCTCTACTTCCTTTTTTACATTATAACAGCAAAACTAAGTTATAGATATATATAGCCATAATAAAAATACTGTTCCCAAGAGTTATTTTTACCTTTTTATGCTTCTCTTGAGTCCTATATTTGGAAGTCAAACTTTTTGTTTAGCTCTGTTTTCTCATCAGAAATACATGGAATTCATCTATTTCCTTGAATGTCCATCTTCTTCTCCGGAAGAAAATGCTAATTTGGGCAGGATAAGTTATTCTTGGCTGCACACCAGCTTTTTTTTGCCTTTTGGAATATCAGATTCTAAGCCCTTTGATCGTTTAATGTGGATGCTGCTAGGTCCTGCGTGATCCTTATTGTGGCTCCTCAGTATTTGATTTTTTTTTTCTGGCTGCTTGTAGTATTTTTTCCTTGGTCTGATAGTTCTGGATTTTAGCCACAATTTTTCTTGGAGTTTTGATTTTGGTATCTCTTTCAGTAGGTGATAGATGAATTCTTTCAATGTCTATTTTACCTTCTGTTTACCTTCTATAACATCTGGGAAGTTCTCTTTGATGATTTCCTGAAAAATAGTGTTTAGGCTCTTTTTTTTCATCATAATTTTCTGGGAGTCCAATAATCCTTAGATAATCCCCCTTCATTATTTTCAAGGTCTGTTATTTTTCCAAGTAGATATTTCATATTTTTTTTATTTTTTCATTTTTTTGGTTTTCTTGACTGATTCTTGGTGTCTCTTTGAATTATTCATTTCCATTTGTTCAAGTTTGATTTTTAATGAATTATTTTCTTCATTTACTTTTTAAATTTCTTTTTGTATTTGTCCAGTTGAGTTTTTAAATGAGTGGTTTTGTTCTATGGAATTTTTTTCCATTTTGCCAATTTTTTTTTAAAGAATTATTTTCTTTTCCCACTTCACAAATTCTGTTTTTCTTGGAATTTTTACCTTTTCCAATTAGCAAATTCTGTTTTTAGGGAGTTGATTTCTTTATTCACTCTATCTTTTAATAAGTAACATGACTTATCCTGACCGTCTTGCAAAGCTTTTCTTTTCTTTCCCCATTTTTCTTCTAGCTCTCTTTTAAGATTCTCTTAAATTTCTTCTATGTGAGCTTTGTATGATGGGGACCAGATCATATCAGCTTTGGATCTAGAGACAAATTGTTTTTAGTCTCCTCAGGGTTTGAAGTCTGTTCTCTTTCGTTACAGAGGATATCTATAGTTAGAGCCCACTTTGTTTTTTTGTTCATCAAACAAACAAAAACAAAAACAAAAAACAAAAACCTACTGTCTGCTTATGGGGTGCAGTGGTGTATTTCCAAACTGCCTCTACAAACAACAGGAGTGGCAGTAAAGGGGCAGTAGGACAGTACTCACTGACTGTCCTGGGATTAGCAGTTGTGCTGAAATCAGCAACAGGGGAAAGGCACCTACTAGGGCTGGGGCTGGGACCAAAAACTGTGACTACATTTAGAATCATGCTGAGTCACTCTGGGTTTTTGGTAGATGTGGCCAGGTCCCGAGAGATTCTAGCATTTTGGGGTTATAGTCTTTATCCCCTGTGTTTATAGCTTCTCTGCCAATCTACTGGCTTGCTATCAAGGCAAAGTAGCCAACACTATGGTAGAGTTCTCCCTGCAGATTTTCTGCCAGCAGAGATCACACTGTACCTCATTCAGGCTGCTCAGGTGAGCTGTTTCCTGTGCTCTCACTGCCTGCCTGAGGTCTGTGCCTGGCCTAACCCAGTTCTGTCCCCATGCATGAGCAAAACAGACTTTTTCTGGAGAATTTTGAGATTATCTTCAGTTGGTAATGTGTTGTACTTCCAATATTCATGGGTTCTGACAGTCAAGCACTAATTCTGAGGCTGAAATTTATTAAAATATATTGAAGGTAAAGGAGAGTTTAGGAAGATGTGTGTGTATGTCCTCTCTGCCATCTTGGCTCCACCCCCAACTTCTGTAACTTCTAACAATTGTCTTTTATTCTTGATATATATTATATATATATATATATATATATATGTATCCTTCCTATTTTTCAGTCATCATCTCTGCTCAAGTCTTATATCCCACTCCTCTTGATTTTAATTCTAGAGTTAATAAGTTCAATTATGAAAATCATTTGACCTTTGAATTCCTTTCCTTTTTTCCTTACAAATTTTCATCTTTAGTTACAACTTTAACTACCTAACCTTTCTTTAGTAACTGAATACTGGAGGAAATCAAGTGAATGTGTAACAAGAACCAGGCAGAGTTTTACCATTTAATTTCAAATATTATTTTAAAATTATGTGGCACCATTTTTTTTTTTGCATTTATCTGATTGGATATTTTTCTCCTGAAAAGAATGATCGTAAAACACCTATCATCTCTTTGAATCCCTATTATTATCCTAAACCATGTGTCTTTCAGGAGATAATGTCGCTCAAGTCTTATATCCCACTCCACTTGATTTTAATTCTAGAATTAATAAGTTCAATTATGAAAATCATTTGACCTTTGAATTCCTTTCCTTTTTTCCTTACAAATTTTCATCTTTAGTTACAACTTTAACTACCTAACCTTTCTTTAGTAACTGAATACTGGAGGAAATCAAGTGAATGTGTAACTAGAACCAGGCAGAGTTTTACCATTTAATTTCAAATATTATTTTAAAATTATGTGGCACCATTTTTTTTTTTTGCATTTATCTGATTGGATATTTTTCTCCTGAAAAGAATGATCATAAAACACCTATCATTTCTTTGAATCCCTATTATTATCCTAAACCATGTGTCTTTCAGGAGATAATGTCGCTTCCTTTCTTTTCTTTTTCTTTTTCTTTCTTTTCTTCTTTTTTTTTTTTTTTTGCAAAAAATATGGCTGTATAAAGTGACCTCCTTCATTTCTCCATTTCCATATTTCAAACATTTTTACTCTTATAATTCTCCATCTGAAAAAGAGATTTTTTTTACTTATACAAATCATCTTGACCTGTGGCCTTGAGCCTAGTCACCATATTACAAACTTATGAATTTTCATCAAATTAAAATTAATGATTTTTATAGTGTTTCACAGTTGGAAGAAATTTAGTGATTATATAGCCCAACCTAAGCCTGTAAAAATAACTCTACTATATGTCAAATAAGTTGTCATACTGCTTTTACATGAAGACTGACAATGTGGGGGACCCACTATTTCCTGAGACATATCTGCTCCCTTCTTTACCATCTCCATCTTTCAATTGATCATTTTTTCTCTTCCTCTCTCCTTCAACTCTTCCTGAATAAAGGTTCCTTTACTGACCCCTACAAACCTATATAAGTGCCTTCTATCTTTAAAAACCTTTATTTAACTCTTTCTTATCTCTTACATATCTTAATCTCTACATTTGTCCAATGAATCTGATAGTGAAATATATCAAATTATCTATATGTTGCATCATCTTCTCTATCAATTACTTGCTTCTTGATCTTTGACTTTTTGATTCCTGATTTTATCTTTCTCCTGAAATGGTGTTCTCATGTGTCACTAATAATTTCATAAATGGTAAATGCAGTGGTCTTTCTCATTTCTAATTCTCTTGCACCTCTCAGCAGCTTTTAAAATGATGTAATTCTTCCACCTTGATATTCTTTCTTCCCAGACCACCCCAAATACTCAACTCTTCTGATACTTCTCTATTTTTAGGACTTTGTCAGTTTTTTTTTTTTTTTTTTTTTTGCTCAGTCATTATCCATCTCTTTCGCTTAAGGCTATGTGCATTCTATATGTTAAGCCATTTTTGGGGGATCTCAATAAAGTCTCCTTTGTTGATTTCCCTTGTTTCAGTCTCCATTATATTCCTTAATTGGGTCACTACCAATTCTATTGATTATTTCCTAATTCCTCATCATAACTCCAGTTTCACAGTGCCTATATATCTCCAACTATTTATACTTTAAACCATGAAATGAATTAATTATTTTCTTCCATATATTTGCCCTTTCTTTGACCATTCCTGGATCTGCTGAAGGTACTAATATCCTCTTTTTCACTCAAGTACTTAATAACTGATTTATCTCAGACTTTTCTTTCTTCCTTATTTTCTACATCCAGTCAATCACCAACTTTTAGGGATTCTCCCTCTATAGTATATCTCTTACCTATTCCACACTCCTTTTATTAAGATTTTCATCATCTCACCTATTTTAATGTAACTGTATTCCAGATTTATCATATATATACTACTCTCAAAACAGCTGCAAAAAATATTCTGAAGGCAAAAGTCTGACTATGCTTTTAATTCTTAATTTAATTTAATTTAATTCTTAAATGCATTTAGTGATATCAACCTCTAATCTCAAAATTCAACCTCTGTTTTATTTTTTAGGAATTTCTGATAACCTAATATTCTAATATTATTTTATATTATAACCTTCGTTTGTTTAGCCTTCTATCACCTAGAAAACTCATGATTCCTTCACATCTTTGATTTCACATAAGCCTGGAATGTTTGACTTCTTGTTCAATTTTGCTCCTCAGAATCCACTCTTCCTTCAAGTATAAGGTTATTTTTCCATGATTCCATTCTTATTGCCCTTGATGGTACTTTTTTTTCTATTCAAATTGCCTTGAATTTGCACTTTTTCAAGACAATTTTTTTACCTTTTTTTTTTTTTACCTTTAAAAGACCTTGAAAGCAGTCATTGTTTCATTTTTCTTTGCTTCTTTTTCTCTCCCTCTTTTTTATCCTTCCTTCTTTCCTTTATTTTTCCTTCCTCCCCTCCTCCCTTTCCACCCTTCCCCTCTTTCTCCCTTCCTCTTTTCCCCCCTTCCTCCTTTCCTCCCTCCCTTTCTCTCCATCCTTTCCCTTTTTCTATTCCAAGCTTATGAACTCATGGTAAACTTTAGGCTCCGTAACACAAATAGGACATAGTGGATCCAAGCTAAGGACATAATATATACTAATCAGATTTAACTAACTTATTCTTCATATTAAGAACATTTCTTCTTGAAAAAAACATTTTTAATTATATATGTGAAATTTTTGAGTAGGATCTTTTTTTTTCGATCACCAATGTAAAGCTAGAAGGGGACACAGAGGTGTTTTCCCCAAGATATTCACATTAAAGATGAACAAAAAAAGATGCAGTAAGAATAAATGTCTTGCCCAAAGTCACTCAGGAAGTAGCTGAGGTAAGATTTGAATCAAAATCTTTTGTTTCTACAACCAGTGTTTTTTCTGCCTAATGTATTTCAGTCTCTTTCATTTCTTGATTATAAATGATGCTTTCAGAAAAAAATACAGTTTTCATTGGGTGCATCTCAAAAAGACTTTTCATGAGACAACACTTGAAGTCAGAAATCCATAGAAGTGGTTGCCAATATTATTTTTGTTTGTCTTTCACTCTGCAAAAGGACTGTGGCATCAGGGAGGTGATTCCATGACATGCAAGTAAACTGGATTTAAGTGAGGGAGGACTGGGCAAGGTCACTGGCTTCACTTTCCCTCCAAAGCCAAATGTGTCCAGTGGCCAGATATAGAAACAGCACCAAAGTGAGGAAGGAATCTGTTTCCAGTAATAATGCATCTCAGAGCAAACATACTCTGCAGTACCAAGTAAGAATTTCACATTCTATGACATCATATGCTCATAGCATACCTGTTAAATCGAATAAGGACAATTCTGAAAAGAAAGAATGACAACTAGTTCTATTGTTATTATGGTTCTATATATAAAAGATAAGTACAGAAGAAAAGCAAAGTCTAAAGATTTATAAAGAATGTGTGACTGACCTATGAATAAAGAGATGAATTGTAGCCCAGAAATTTTTGGATGGTGGCAGAAAACAGTCAAATTTGATGCTTCATTTAATTTAATTCTCTGAACTTACATTGAAATATATTTGGGTAGCCCATGTCTTCTCTATTGTAGAGTTAATTGGGGCAGAATCTTAACTACCAAACCACTCTAGTAAAAAGGCAGATGATATTATTTATTCAGGAAAGTAGCTGAGATTATTTTCTCTTACATTTCTGTTATGATTAAATATTTTATTATTTTAATGCTATTAGGATGATAAACTATTAATATGTTATTATAATGTACTTTAGAAGTTTCCAGTAACCCACTTATTATTAAGAAATTTTCAAGATTCATATATCAGTCTATTAAAAACTGACCATGAGCTACAAGTGTATTTAAGCAAAGTTTTTTTTTCTTTCTGCTCAAATAGCTCTTTGTTGTTGTTTCATCATGGGCACCAAAAGGTAAAATGAGAATCAGTAATAATTTAGTAGTATAGAGAAGTTTTCACCTTATAATATGTAAGAAATATGTACACTGTATTCTGTATATATATATATATATATATATATATATATATATAGTACATTTATGTTTGGTGAATGTATGTTTGATAACAGAGAAAAGACAGTGTTACATCTGATATTCACTATGGGCCCATAGTGTCTATTTGTCCCTGATGCCTATTTTTGCTGAGTCAGATGAAAAGGGGAATTTGAGAAAGGAGCAGCACAATCTTGAGGGTGGGGAATACAGCATTAAAAGAGAGTTATCAGAGAAAAAAGGATCTTAAGAAATGTGGTGTTTATTATTTTCTATTCTCTGCTATTTGGAAAGGAAAGAACACCAGAATTTTTCTTTCTTTCTTTCTTTCCTCTTTTTTTAATAATAGTTTTTTTTAATTTTTTAAATATATGCAAAGGTAGTTTTCAACATTCACCCTTGCAAAACTCTATGTTCCAAATTTTTTCTCTCTCCCTTCCCTGCCCTAGATGGTAAGTAATCCAATAAATGTTAAACATGCACAATTTATCTATACATATTTCCACATTTATGATGCTGTACAAGAAAAAATCAAATCAGAAAGGAGAAAATGAGAAAGAAAACAAAAAGCAAGCAAACAACAACACAAAAGGTACAAATAACATATTGTTATCCATGTTCAGTTCCGGTAGTCCTTTCTCTGGATGCAGATGGCTCTTTTTATCCCAAGTCTATTGGAACGGGCCTGAATCACCTCACTGTTGAAAAGAGCCATATCCATCAGAATTGATCATCACATAAACTTGTTGTTGCTGTGTACAATATTCTATTGGTTCTACTCACTTCACTTAGAATCAGTTCATGTAAGTCTCTCTAAGTCTTTCTGAAATCAACTTGATGATCATTTTTTATAGAACAATAATTCCATAATTTTCCATAAAATTCATAAATTTCTTGGAATGATAAAAGAGACAAAACTGGTATAACTGCCTGTAAAAGCCAAAATCAGTAGTATAAAGAAAGAGATCTCTCTAAGTAGAAATAGAATTCACCCAAACAGACCATGCATAAAGAGACAAAAATGAAAAATCTAGAAATCAAGATGTAACTATTCATTTGGTCATATAATAGTACTCATGGGATCAATGGAAGTATTATGATTGTCCTAGTGATGTAGACAAATTTTATTTTCCTCAGAGTAAAGGCACTAAATATATTTTCCCACCTGTAGTTCAGTGAAGAGACAGCTAGTGAAATTTTTATTCATAAATTTCCCCATTGACAACATTACTGTTTTAAAGTCCCAATGCAGGGACTATCAAATTGCTTAATGTGAATGCTTTCCTGTTGATAGTAATTTTTTTTTTGTTTTAGTTTTCTCAGCCCTCTAAAAAGATTAAAATGAAAGTTTCTCTCTGCTGCTTGATGACACATATAGAATTTATTGTGGTTAGAAATTTCATACTGTATGGAAATATGAACATAGTTTCTGCTTGATATAAGCAGAGAGGATAGAACCCAGCCCTGGAGACAGAGAGCCAAGGTGAACCAAGCAGTCAGCTAATTAAACTAAAAAGGAGTGGGGAAAAGTTGGGAAGCACTTTGTCAAGAGAAAGCAATGGCAGAAGTTCCTGGAAAGAGAGCTGAAAACTTTCACACTTTCTGCTATTAATACTTTTTGCTATTCGTCATTACCATAAATGGGGGTATATAATAAATACACACTCACAGGCATATATTTGTTCAGTCATTTAGTTTTTTTTTTTTTTTTAAACCTTTTATCACCTGGTAAATTATACTGTTCATGGGGTTTTCTTGAGACATTGAATGGGCTGGAGTGGAGTACAGGCTCGTTCCTTGGAGGGCCTTGTGGTCAGCCAGAGTCAGGATAAATTAAAGTCCTTGGTCTTTATGGGGAGAAGTGAAGGACACAGAAAAACTGTCACGAGGCTTGCCAAAGATGTATCCTGGATTCTCAAGTCCAAAGCCACCAGCCTCTCTCCTCCTTGTCTTGCTACAAAGTGACTCTCTGGCCCTCCTCTCTCTCTGCTCTCCAATCCTTACCCATGATTTTCTTAACACCAAACATTAAGCAAGCACCCAACAATGAGAAGAGCCATTTATCCAAACATATGCTAATAGAGAAATTGTCTCACATCAAATAGGTAATTAGCCTTAAGTGCTCTCTTGTCTGATTCAAGCATATCTTTTCAGATTTTCAGCTCTCTACATCTCCCAATTTCTTTTGTTTTAGAACACAGGTGGTCACATCATCCCTGACTTCTCAGGGAGGTGAGTACCCCAAAAAGGAGGTGATCATGCTCCCCCTGACTTCTCAGGACGAGAGATGAAAAACATCAAAGGGAAGTAGGAAGTCAAGCCATATATAGTTAGCGGGTTTCTGGGCTGAAGGGTCTTATTAAAAACAGGCATACACAAACCCATCAGCATGGGAGGTATAACACAAATACATAGCAATAAAGTACAGCTTAACAGTGATGACTCTCTCCAAAGCCAGTGAAGACTCAATGTGGTATAACATGAATTGTACATGCAAATCATGATATAACAAACAATATGAATCAACATGATATTATAAAAGATTTCCAGAAATCCTAGAAGGAAGGTATGTAAATAACAATCACACATGCATTTCCTTCAGCAGCCAAGGGACAGTCCAAAACCAATCTATTGTCCATTAGTTCACGTGTCAGGGAATCCAATTATCCCTATAAGTTTTTGAAGTCCTTCAAGGCTTTTTATGTGTTAGGGAATCCAATGATTCTTGCAGATTTTGAAGTCCTGCAACAGTTTCATCATGTCTCAGAATCCAATGATTCTTGAGGGTTTTCAAGTCCTACAACAGTCTTGCCATGGCTCAGGGAATCCAATGATTCCTGAGGGTTTTCAGGTCCTACAACAATCTTATCATATCTCAGAGAATCCAATGATTCCTGAGGGTTTTCAAGTCCTACAACAATCTTATCATTTCTCAGGGATTCCAATGATTCATGAGAGTTTTGAAGTGCTGTATCAGTCTCATGAGTAATTTTTGATGTCCATGAGTGGATTGCTATAGCTGCCATGCTCTTGCAGTGGTGGGCACAATCAGTGATGGAATCACTTGATGTTTCTTGGGTCTTCTCCTTCATTTCAAGGGTCTGCTCCATCTCTTTCCAATGGACAAGGCAAATATGGCTCATTGGCACCCAGCTGATTCCTTCTCCATCTGGAGAGATACAAGCAAACCCTCTCTCCCAAGCAGTTAAGCTATCTGGTCCCTTCCATTCACCAATTTCTGGAGCTTTCCACATCACCTGGTGATTATCTAAAGATAATGGAGCTGCTCACAATGGACACTGCCCTTCCAGTGGGTTATAAAAACCTGTCTGCCAGAGCCAGTGCATCTTTGTCAAAAATCAAAAAGTTAATTCTATAAAGAGATAAATTTAGAAGTTCTCTAGGGTTGCCCATGGCTCTCCTTTTCCTTTGTTTTTTGGAGGAGTGTCTTAATGTCTCTGTTTCTCCTCTCTACTATTGCCTGTCCTCGAGGATTAAAGAGTATGACAGTGGTATGTAAAATCTTATACTGTGCACAAAAGTGTGCAAAATATTTAGAAGTATATGCAGGTCCATTATCTGTTTTTATTGCTTGTGGCACACATATAATTGCAAATGCTTGAATAAGGAATTCTGTGACCACTCAGGCTGTCTCTTTTGCTGCTGGTATTGCAAAAGTGAATCCTGAAAAGGTGTCAACTACAACATGGATAAAAGACAGACAACCAAAAGATTAAAATGGGTCACATTCATTTGCCAAATTTCATTGGGTCTCAAACCATGAGGGTTCTTCCCTGTAGGGAACATAGGAGTGTGGAAAGGAAGGCAAGCTGTACAGGCTTTTACTATGCTCCTAGCTTCCTCTCTTGTTATCCCAAAATGCAATCAAGTAGCCTGATGATAGTTAGAATAAGATTCGGGCTTTCTGAATTAAAGGAATTTTGACCCACATAGTTAGAAGGCCATCTGCCTTTGAATTTCTATAAAAAATAGGATGTGGAAGTCCGCTATGGACATGCAAGATCTTACCTGGATGCTTTCTCACTTGTTCTTGAAGTTCCATAAAGAGTTGATATATATTAAAAGCTACACATTTTATTTGGGGGTGGCAATTCTTTGTACCATACCTACTGAATAGGCCGAATCAGATATTATATTTATATCTCCTGGATAATAAGTAAGAGCTAGCATGATTGCATACAATTCATTCTACTGAGTGGACTGAAAAGGAGTTCTGATTACTCTCTTTATAGTTAAATAACAAGAGTATACAGCACAAGTGTTATGCTTGGATGCATCTGTAAAGATAGTTGGTCCTTTAAGAGGAACTTTAGAAACCTTTTTTTTTCAAGAATCCATCGTCAATTATGTAACAGTCTGGTTATCTTTAATGGAGACCAATGTGTAAAATTTGGAGCCATGGCCAATAAAATTGGCCACTCTGGAATGGTTTCACAGCATACATTAATTTGTGCATTAATATAAAAGGTGTATATTTTGTCAGGTCTTATCCCAGATAATTGTACTGCCGCTTAATGGCCTTTAATAAAATTCTAGCCACAAGCACTGGGTAAGGAGTAAGGCTTTGCTCTGCTGGGAAGCTTACCCACTCTATCACACTATCTTCTTAATTAAGGACTACTGTGGGTTCCTCTTTTGTAGCAAAAACTGATATTTCCAAGGGTTTTTGAGTGACTCTTTCAACCACATTGGTTAAAGCCAGTTCAACTTCTCTTAAAGCTTCTTGAGCTTCTTTTGTGAGCTGATGTGGTGAATTTAAAGCACTGTCTCCCCTTAAAATGTCATATAATAGTTGCAATTGATAGGTAGTCAAGCCTAACACTGGTCATATCCATTGAATATCTCTTATCAATTTCTGAAAGTCATTTAAGATGTTTAGTCTATTCTTAAGGACAGTTTTTGTACTGTAAGCACCTTAGGGTATACTTCATATCCTAAATATTGAAAAGGATCATGTCTTTGAATTTTGTCTGGAGCTATATGCAATTTGTAGTTCCTTAGTGTTTCTATGATCTTTTGTAGACATGCTTCTAACATTTGTTCCTCAGGTGCACATCCCAATATATCATCCATGTAATGTAATAACATTACTTTTGGAAATGCTTTTCTTACTGGAGTATGAGCAGCAGCAACATACATTTAATACATAGTAGGGCTATTTTTAATTTTCTGTGGCAAAACTGTCCATTCATATCTTTTACAAGGCTCAGCTAAGTTAATGCTGGGCACTGAAAAAGCAAATCTTTTCATATCCTCCTTATCTAGAGGGATAGAATAGAAACAATCCTAGTGTCTATAACCAAAGAGGTCAGTCTCTAGTCAACTGAGTAGAAGATGGAAGTTTAGGCTGAAGAGTTCCCATAGTTTCCATCTGTTCATTACTTTTCTTAAATCAGTCAACATCCTCCATTTTCCAGATTTCTTTCTTACAACAAATACAGGGAAATTCCAAGGACTTAGAGAAGGTTGTAAGTGTCCTTGGTCAAGTTGCTCCTGTACTATATCTAATAAAGCCTGAATTTTATCTCAAGCTAAGAGATAATCCACATTGGATTACATAAAACCATTCCCAGGATAATACATCAGGACCAAGTAGAATTTATACCAGGAATGCAGGGCTGGTTCAATATTAGGAAAACTATTAGCATAATTGACTATATCACTGGTTCTATCCACACTGATGTATCAGTTTTCCATTGGATAGGAACAGATGAAAGTGTTAACAGGTCTTCAACAGCAGCCCTAACTAAAAACCCGATGCCTCATTTGTATTCCTAACTGTTGTAAGATGTCTCTTCCCCACAGATTGATGGGGACTTTTTCAACTATAAAAAGAGTAAAAATTCCTGTTTTTTTCCTTCAAATGCCCATTTCAAAGGGATAGCACTAATTTCAGCTGTTATTGATCCTCCTATGTCAGACCTAGGGCATGTTGCAATCTTTGGCAGTTTTTGTCAAATAATGAATTCTTATCCCAAAAACTAGGGTCTGTGGGTTAGTCATTGGTATAGTCATTGACTATTTTGCTCTATAATATAGTTTTAGATCTGGTGCAGCTAGGCCACCTTATTTGATTTTTTTTCCCATTAGTTCCCTTGAAATTCTTGACCTTTTGTTGTTTTAGATGAATTTTGCTGTTATTTTTTTCTAGGTCAGTAAGATATTTTCTTGGAAATTTGATTGTTATAGTACTAAATAAATAGATTAGGTAGTATTATTATCTTTATCATATTTGCTTGACCTATCCAAGAGAACTTTATATTTTTCCAATTGTTTATATCTGACTTTATTTTTGTGGAAAATGTTTTGTACTTTTGTTCATATAGTTCCTGACTTTCCCTTGGTAGATAAATTCCCAAACATTTTATATTATTGACAGATACTTTAAATGGAATTTCTCTTTGTATCTCTTGCTGTTGGATTTTGTTAGTGATGTATAAAAATGCTGATGATTTTTGTAGATTTATATTGTATCCTGAAACTATGCTAAAGTTGTAGATTATTTCTAATAGCTTCTTAGTATAATCTCTGGGGTTTTCTAAGTATACCATCATATCATTTGCAAAGAGTGATAATTTAGTTTCTTCATTACTTACTCTAATTCCTTTAATCTCTTTTTCATCCCTTATTGCCAAAGCTAGCATTTCTAATGTAATACTGAATAATAATAGTGATGAGAACCTTGTAATGGTGTAGTGGGCAACCTTGTTTCACTCCTGATCTTAGTAGCAATGGTTTCACTTTATCCTATTACAAAGGATGCTTACTGATGGTTTTGAATAGATGCTACTGACTATTTTAAGGAAAAGTCCATTTATTCCTATATTCTCTAGTGTTTTAATAGGAATGGATGTTAGATTTTATCAAATACTTTTTTCTGCGTCTATTGAGATGATCATATGGTTTTTCTTAATTTGGTTATTGATATAGTCAATTATGCCAATAGTTTTCCTAATATTGAACCAGCCCTGCATTCCTGGTATAAATTCTACTTGGTCCTGATGTATTACCCTGGGGATGGTTTTATGTAATCGATTTGCTAATATTTTAATTTAAGATTTTTGCATCAATATTCATTAGGGAGATTGGTCTTTAATTTTCCTTCTCTGTTTTCATCCTCCCTGGTTTAGGTATCAGTACTATTTCTGTGTCATAAAAGGAATTTGCTAAGACTACTTCATTCCCTATTTTTTTTCAAATAATTCATATAGTATTGGGGTTAATTCTTCTTTAAATGTTCCTAGAATTCACATGTAAATCCATCTGATCCTGGGGATTTTTTCTTAGGGACTTGATTAATAGCTTGTTCTATTTCTTTTTCTAAGATGCAATTATTTATGCAATGTACTTCCTCCTCTGTTAATCTGGGCAACCTATATTTTTGTAGTTATTCATCCATTTCCCTATTGAATTTATTGCCATAAAGTTGGTCACAGTAACTCCTAATTTTTGCTCTAATTTCCTCTTCGTTAGTGAAATGTTTTCCCTTTTAGCTTTATTTAAGACTAACAATTGGATTTTCCTCTTTCCTTTTTCTAATCAAATTTAGCAATGGTTTATCTATTTTGTTGGTTTTTTCATAAAACCAGCTCTTTGTTTTATTTATTAATTGAACTTTTTTTTTTTACTTTCAATGTTATTAATCTCTCATTTGATTGTTAGAATTTTAAGTTTGATATTTGAGTGGGGTTTTTTAATTTGCTTTTTTTTTCTAGCTCTTTTTTTTTAATTTAATTTTTTTTTATTATAGTAACTTTTTATTGACAGAATCCATACCAGGGTATTTTTTTACAACATTATCCCTTGCACTCACTTCTGTTCTGATTTTTCCCTACCACCTTCCACCCCCTCCCCTAGATGGCAAGCAGTCCTATATATGTTGAATATGTCCTAGTATATCCTAGATACAATGTATGTGTGCAGCTCCAAACAGTTTTCTTGTTGCACAGGGAGAATTGGATTCAAAAGGTTTTCTAGCTCTTTTAATTGTAAGCTCAATTCATTGATCTTTTCTTTCTCTATTTTATGCAAGTAAACTTCTAGTGATATAAAATTTCTCTTTATTATCACTTTGGCTGCATCCCACAAATTTTGGTATATTGTCTCATTGTCATTCTCTTGTATTAAATTATTAATAGTGCCTACAATTTGGTGTTTCACACATTCATTCTTTAGGATGAGATTATTTAGGTTCCAATTACTTTTTGGTTTATTTTCCCTTAGCTTTTTATTGAATGCAGTTTTTATTGCATCATGATCTGAAAAAAATGCATTTAATATTTATACCTTTTGCATTTAATTTTGAGGTCCTTTTGTCCTAATATATGATCAATTTTTGTATAGGTTTCATGAACTTCCAAGAAGAAAGTGTATTACTTTCTTTCTCCATTTCATTTAATGCCCATCTTCTTCCCTCAAAGAAAATGTTCATTTTAGCTGGGTAGTTTATGGTTAGCTGCATTCCAAGTTCCTTTGCCTTTTGGAAAATCAGATTGCAGGTCCTTCAATCCTTTAATGTGGAAGCTGCTCAATCCTGAGTAATCCTTATTGTAGCTCTTCAGTATTTGAAGTTTTTTTTTCTTTTTTTCTGGTTGCTTGTAATATTTTTATCTTGGTAAGCAATAATCCTTAGATTATCTCTTCTGGATCTATTTTCCAGGTCAGTTTTATTTTTTCCCAAGAAGGTATTTAACATTTTTTCCTATTTTTTCTTTTTCTTTCTTTCTTTTTTTTTTGTTTTTGTTTTTGTTTTGCTTGACTGATTCTTGATGTCTTATCAAGTGATTCATTTCCATTTGTTCAATTATGATTTTTAATGAATTATTTTCTTTACTTTTTTTACTTCTTTTTGTAATTGTCCAATTGAGTTTTTAAATGAATGATTTTGATCTGTGGAATTTTTTTTTTTTTATTTTCAAATTTTTTAAGGATTTATTTTCTTTTTCTAATTCAAAAAGTTCTGTTTTCCTGGGAGTTCTTTGTCTTTTCCATTTCACATTTCAGGGAGTTGTTTTCTTTTTACACTTTATCAAATCTTTCTTTTAATGTGTAATATGCTTTTTCCAGATCCTCTTGCAGAGTTTTCCTTTCCTTACCCCATGTTTTCTTCTAGCTCTCTTTTAAGATGCTTTTCAAATTATATCTAGGAAAGCCTTGTGTGGTGAGGACCAGGTTATATAAGCCTTTGGGCCTTCATCTGGAGAAAATCTGCTTTTAGTCTTCTCAGGATTTGAAATCTGTTCTCTTTCACTACAGAAACTGTCTATAGTTAGAGCTTGCTTTGGCTTTTTACTCATTTTTAAAAAAAAAAAACATTCGGGATCTGCTTTTAGGTCAAGGGGGTTCCAAGCTTTCTCTACAGACCACAAAGCAACAGTGGCTCTTTTGGAATCATGCTGAATCACTCCAGTTGCTGGGTAGGCATGGCCAGGTAAGGTGAGACTCCTGCACTTTGGGGTACACTCTTTACCTTTTGTGTTTGTGTTGGATGTTTTATAACTCCTCTGCTGATCTACTGGTTTGCAACTAGAGCAGAGTAGCCAACACTATTTTATTTTCCCCCATAGATTCTCTGTCCCTGTAGAGACCACATCCCACCCTGGGCTGCTCAGCATGGGCTGGCATCCATGTCTGTGACTGGCCTCCTCCTGTGCCCACACCCAATCAAAACCGACCTTTCTGGTGATTTTTGAAATTATCTTCTGCTGGTAATTTGCTATACTCTCAATATTAATGAACTTTGTCAGTCTAGCACTATTTCAGAGGCTTAATTTTGTAGTTAGTGTGAGGGTAGCAGGAGAGTTCATAAAGAAACATGTGTCCTCTCCACCATCTTGACTCCACCCTTCAAAAGCAAGATTAAACAAGAAATACAAAGCTGGGGAAAAATTTTTACAGTAAGTGTTTCTGATAAAGGTCTCATTTTTATAATATATAAAAAATTGTGTCAAATTTATAAGAATACAAGTAATTCCCCATTTAAGAAATTGTCAAAAGATATCAACAGACAATTTTCAGATGGTGAAATTAAAACCATCTATGGCCATGTAAAAAAAAATGCTCTAAATCACTATTGATTAGAAAAATGCAAACTGAAACAACTTTGAAGTATCATCTTCCACCTCTCAGATTGACTAAGATAAACAGGAAAAGATAATAATAAATATTGGAAGGGATGTGAGAATACTGAGACTCTAATGCACTGTTGGTAGAATTATGAAATGATCAATCATTCTAGAGAACAATCTGGAATTATGCCCAAAAGACTATACAAGTGATATATCTGTTGACCTGGGAGTGCCATTACTGGTTCTGAATCTCAAGAAAATCAAAAAGAAAGGAAAAGGACCCCTATGCAAAAATGTTTATAGCAGCTCTTTTTGTAGTAGCAAAGAATTAGAAAATGAGTAGATGTCCATTTATTGATGAATGACTGAAGAAGTTGTTTAATGTAAAGATAATGGAATATTATTGTTCTATAAAAGTAATGAATAATCTGATTTTAGAAAGGCCTGGAAAGATATATAGGAACTGATACTGAGTGAAACAAGTAGAACCTGGAATACATAGTACGCAATAACATCAAGAATGTGTTATGATCAATTATGAAAGACTGTTGTTTTTGATGGTTCAGAGATCCAAAGCAATTCCAATAAATTTTGTATAGAAATGCTAGCTACATCCAGTAATAGAACTATGGAAACTGGATGCAAATCAGCCCATGCTTTGTTCACTTTTTTTTTCTCTCCTTTGTTTTTTCCTTTTTGTTCTCTCCCAATAGGCTTCATATAACAATAAATATTAAAATAACTAAATAAATTTTTTAAAAAAGAAACCATAACTCCAATAATCAAAAAGGAAAATGTTCCAAAAGACAAAGGAACAAGATTGGAAGAATATACATAAATCACAATGTTATTATTCATTAAGATGTATTATAAGAAGCAGTTTAAAGACCTATTCCAATACAGCTGTGGTTACAAAAGAAGTTGGATTGAATGTGTAGCAAGAAAGTATCGTATGCATTGCTACCAAAAGAAAAGGAAGGATGAGGAAGAGAAATATGAAGTGGTGGAAGAAGAGGGGAAGGAGAAGCAGGAGCAGCAGCAGTATATTTTGTACATGTTTTATATAGTATCACATCCATTGTATCCCCCCTTCTTAGGATGTCTATCCCATCTTCTAAGTATAAATGGTGTCAAATTTTGAATCTGTTGGTGTTGGAAATCATGGACTTGCTAATGATATGCATTGTTCAATGGAAAATATCTAAACTAAAATGTTCACAATCCATGTTAAATAAATATGTAATTGCCACAAATTATGCCAGAATATCACTTTTAAAATTATCATCTGTAAAATTCTTCCATAAATGTCAATGCTTTTGTGTCATTGTGGAGATAAACATGTATTCTTAAAGATACTGCCAATGAACGATTCTGAAGAGTCCCATTAAAACAAAAAGGTTTTTAATGTGAATCTGGCAATGGGATGTTTATCTGTTATCTGAGGGGGCAATTAAATCTGGAGAATTTACCACCAAGTGATTAATCTATTCATCCATAGAAATCCAATAACACTATCTAGAGACTGTTAGGTGACCCAATGGATAGAGTCCTTGAGCCAAAGTAATAAATCTCATGTCAAAAATTTACTACTTATGTGATCCTAAGCAAAAACTAACCGGCCTCATTTTCTTCATCTTTAAATGGGAATGATAAAAATAGAGTCTAATTCCCAGGGTCATTGGGAGGATAAGAATGTGATACTATGAAATAAAATGAGATAGTATCAATAATCACTTTGTAAACCTTAAAGTATCATAAATCCCAGTTATCATCATTTACTCAGGCACAGAGGGATTAGTAGGTGCATCAGTTTTAAAATAACAAATACACCAAGGAAAACAGATTCCCCCCCCTTATAAACAAATCCTAATTAATATATCTAATTATGTTCTTATTTGCTGTACATAGTATTATTCAAATTTTTATCACTGAAGATGCATATTAAAGTTTCTCTGGTGAACAAGAGGATGAAAAGTAGTTGAGGGCCATTATCTAGTCCTTTAATAGTTAGAAGCAACAGAGTTTACCAACTAGTTAGCAAAGATAATTAGTTAAAAAATGAGAGACCAGAAAATATGCTTTATCCTTCACTCTTCCCTTCAACTCCATTCAACTTCTGCAATCTGTCTTCCCTCCAGCTACCTTATCTCCCCTCATTCCCTCTTTCCTCCTTTACCCCCTACTTACCTTCCTAGCAACAGATTCCCAAAGATTTAGCAGGGATTATACACTCCACTACTGTAGCAGTGTCCCAACACTCACTCCCAATTTGCCAAAAATTTGTGCTCTCTACACTTGATGTCATTTGTGTATCTACCTTAGCAATAAAAACCTTTAAGTATGACTCCAGATAAAGGAATACTTAGTTTTAGTGAACACTGTCTGACTAATTAGGCATTTGACACTACCATCCCCTGGACTCCCCACTTTGCTCTTCTACAAAATAAAAGGGCTCATTTTATGAAATCTAAGAGTCCATTAATATTAACTATCTGTAATTCTTCCACTCATTGAATATTTTTAAGCAGCTATTGCTCTTTGTTTCAATATATGCCATTTCTATGGTGGTCATCAAGGTAAAAGGTATATCAAACATAATTTTAACACATTGTATCAGCTAAGCTACAGCTAGAATACCAATGTCTAAGTCAGTGAAAGAATGTGGAAAAGTATTCGATGTAATCTAAGAAACACAATCAAATGATCCTTCTTGATTTATATGTTGCTTCTGTATACTGCCAAACTGTGAATGCTTTTAGCTTCAAATTTGTTAATTTATTACCAAAATTTACATTTCAAGTGGATGCTCAGCATTCAAAAGTTGCACTGTTTGTTTTCGCATTTACTGCTGCTATTATAGAGCAAACATCTACCCACTTTACAATCATCTTAATGACAAATTCATTATAAATAGTCTTATTTTGAACTCAGACCAACTTTAGGGCTGGCTAGATCATTACAGTAAGAATATTTAGCAATCTTAGCCATAAAACAAAACAGGGATAACATATTGCTTCATAAAATTTGTTTCCCACTTTTAAATGATGGTAGAAAAAACTGGAAATTGTTTTTTCAAAGGCACAAAGATCTCTCCAAAGTCTCCAATTAGAATCTAAGACTTTAGGAGAAAATAATGCCCTTCTATATATAATTGTCATCATTTGGACAAATGTGAGAATATACATGCTTTTTCATATAAATATACATATATATGTGTGTGTATATACACGTACATGTGTGTATATACACACATACACACATGTGTGCATATATAAATACATACACATTATTATTCAACTGAAATTATTCTCTCCATAATTGCTAATGCTATTTTTATTGTCAAACCTAATGACTTTTTTTTTCTTCAGTTCTCATCTTCATAACTTATCTGTGTATTTGATATTATCCTTTACTCCTGCATATCCTATTTTCTTTGAGTTTTCATGATATTCATCTCTTCTGATTCTCCTACTCCATAACTCCTGTATCTCATTTAACAGTCAGATGACGGTTCCTAACTACCTGGATACCCCAAGATTGTGTCCTATGTCTTTTTTCTTTTTCTATTCTCTACCTCTCTGTAAGCAGTCTGTCTCTTTTCCTCCTCCCCTCTCTCCTTCCTACTCTCTTTCCTTTATTTCTTTTTTCCCCCCTTCTCACACTTCAGTTCTCATTGCCTCAGTCTTTCTTTCTCTCTTTTTCTCCCACATCAAATTTATCAGATACTTTGGATTTAACTACCACTATGAAGTAGTTGGCTCACAGGAACAATATGTTCAGCCTGAACATTTCTCCTTGGCATTCAATCCCACATCATCTCATATATATTTCAAACTGAATATCTAGGAGAAATATCAATCTCAACATGTCTAAAGTTGAATACATTATCTTTTCCTCCAATTCTCCACTTTTCTTAGCTCCACTATTTCTTTCAAAGTCTCTCGGCATTTTTATCATCTTTTTACTCTTCATTACATTTACATGTGATCATTTGTCAAACTAGCCAATTCTAACTTCCTAGTAATTCTATCAACTGAATTTTTCTCTCTTCTCAAATAATAGAGAATATTATTTTGTAGTTGAGACCACCCTTTTTCTTGGTTAATTGTAAAATTTTCTGATTGGCTTCTTTACTTCAAGTTTTTCCCCATTTCAATCCATTTTTCCTACAGTTGCCAAAATAGTTCCCTTTCAACTTAGTTCTAGCTTTGTTACTAGTTATTTCCAATGCTTCCCTATTACATGTTAGGATTAAGAAAAAACGCATTTGGTTACTTCATAAAATTACCTCTTAAAATTATTCATGCTTTTATGTATCTTTCCAGGTTCAGTGAGCATTATTTCCTTTCTATACCATACAATTTAGCTTAAATAGCTTTCTTTCTGTTCCTTAAAAATGCTACTCCACCTCTTGTATCTGAGCTTTTGCAAGTCATCCCCATGTCAAGAATGTTCTTCCTGCTTATTTCTGTCAGAAGCTTCTCTTCTTTTCAGTGAATGAGTCTTTCTTGTACCCCATTCTACTACCCTTGTTCCCAATCTATTTTGTACTTAACCAATCTGCACTTTCTTTATATTTAGCATATAGTTGTATAAGAACTTGTTGCCTTCCCTTTTACAACTTTAGCTTCTTGTGAGTAGAGATTGTTTGAGTACAATTCCTATCAAATATGCCTTTCTGAGCTCTGGAAGTACAAAGGAAAAAAAAAGAAAAGAAAAACTTCTCTTAAGGAGCTCATAGAAGGCAGCATACAAAAAAAAAGTACCAATATATAACATAATAGATGCTAAACGATTGCTCCTTGAATACTTGTCAATGCTTTTGGGGATAATTTTTAATTTATCAAGGTATCTGATAATTAATAAAAAGTTTACCTATTAACAATTGTATGGGTATTCAAAAAATCCTAATACCTCTGGTGTGAGGGCTCACCAATTTCTTTTCATGGCTTCTCATTTACCTTTTGTGTTTACCTGGCATTCACCTTTTATCTGTGGCTCTAAGAAGCTGTAGCATGTGCTGCACCCACACTCCAGGAAAATATCTTGGAAATTAGACCAAACCAGGTTGAAGGAAACTAACAGAATACAAAATATTTTGATGAATTCTGGAGTGGGGGTGGGGTGGGTATCTACTTCAAGAACATGATTACTTTCCCCAGTAGAATGGGGAGATAAGAACAATTTGTTTCGATAGCCACGAAGGCAGCTGAAGCCAGCTCTGTGGAGCACAAAATGCTTAATCAGACCTCTAAGAAGCAAAGGTCATTCAGTGCACCCTAGGCTATTGCCAGTCATCCTGACTTTTGTTACATTGGATTTTGATGACTCTGGAAGAAAAAAGTGAGATACTTAAATCCAATTCATGTGCAATTCAAGACATCATCCTATCATTTCATTGGTCCTCTCCACAAATGAGGACAAACAACAACATAACCTATTTGTATCTTTTCAATGATGGTCTTTAGCTGTTAAAAAGTTTTACCATTATTTAACTCTTCAGATGTTTTCCTATTACTCTCCTAGGTGAGCTATTAGATCCTTGATGACAGGGGTTATGTTTAATATCTTTGCATTGCCTTTAGCACAAAATGTTATATATGATAGGCACTCAGTAATTCTCTAGTTTTGATTTTATAAGGAGAAAAAAGACAGAGATATGAAATAAAGGAGACTCACAAAGGCAACATAATATATTGGTCAATGGGTTATACTCTGTTACAGAAGATTTATGTTTGAGTCCTGGATCTGCTACGTAATTACTTCTGTTACCTTGGCAAAACTCTTAAACTTTTAGACTAGATTTTCTCACCTGGAAAATGCCTAGTTTCCAGATTCATGTAGTTCATTTTTGTGTTGTTTTGTTTGTGGAATAAAATATAGAAAGCAGGAAGAAACTACAGTATACAAAGAAGACTGGGTAGATGGAATAAGTCAAAGATGCTGTAAAAGGTTTCAAATCTAGAGCCTATGAGAAAGAGTTGGGAGGAAAAAAAGCACTGTGTGTGTGTGTGTGTGTGTGTGCCAGTGTTTGGGGAGAGATTTATTGACTAGTGGTATTAAAGGGATTCTGATAACCTTGATAAATATCCTAAGAGAGGGAAGGGAGATGTCTATTTCAGCTGTTTTTTGGGTAAGAACCTGGGTTACATTGAAAATAACTTCCAGTTCTGGAAGTCTATTACTTTGTGGTACTGACTAAGTATTCTGAATTGTTAGCATAGATCCACTTTTGTTAAAAGCCTTTATAGTGAGTACAAGACCCTTCAGACCTACACCAATAAAAACTCACCAACAAAGACTGGTTTAAAGAAATTAATCCCTTTTTATATTTGGGAAAACAGGCTAGATTCTTTCTACATTTTCATGGGACTTATTATGGTAGGGTCATCGACAATTAGATGATCATTATCCCACATTTAATCCTTCCAACTGCTTGTGTGGCATGTATAAATTTATGGTCTATTTTAGCAAATTTGTATTATGAAAGTTAAATTCTTTGTTCTGTTCCTTCACAGATTACAAAACAATGTACATCTCTCTAATGGAATTCTAGAATGTAATTATAAGTAGTTTGTTTTACTAATATTATATTACTGATATCTATTGTAAGGTCCAATATGTAATAGACAACTAAAAGATTATTGATTGAGAAGCAAATAAATTTTTAAATGGAAATAAACGTATGCACTGTTCTTTTTATTAACTTTATATGCATTGCAAATGCAGTTTTATATGCAAGGGATAAAAAATAATATGAAATGAGAAAATTATGACAATTAAAATGATAAACTGAAGCTTTAACTAATGAAGCTATTTGTGTTGCTAAATTGTGGCAGTAACAAATTGTCGGGAAGGATAGGCTATTTTGCTAGAATATGCCTGAAATATGACAGTTAATACATGTTTTTCTTGAGATATATAAATTAACTCTAAAGGAAAGGAAGTGTAGGAGGGTGAGATTTTAGCTTACTTCTAGCAAGGTCATCAGTGTTACCTTATACTTTGAGAGATGCTTTGTATGAAAGCTAAAATTAGTAACAATTGGTTTTTAAATTCAGTGTTCTCATTTCCATATACCTAGGCTTTTGCCAGCATTGAAGTCATACTTCTTTTAATATATTGATGCTTGGATAGATAAATGCAGAAGAAAGATAATAACAGAAAATAAAAGATTATGAATTGAATGGGGATGATCACAATTGGGATGATAGAGAAAAGAGTATTAAATTTAGGATGATATATAACTCTAGGAGCTACGGATTATTCCAAAAAGAAATGACAAGAAGAGAAAACTGACCCTAGAAAACACTCATACCAAAGTGGGCCAAAGGTTAAACTGTTGGAATCTTTACAAATTGTTAAGCCATTGGAGTTGATAGAGACAATAATTATCTAATTTGGCATGGTTCAATATGATTGATTTGATCTTAGAAGGAGATATTATTTTGGGACAGAACTTGAAACAAGGTACTAAGTACAACTGATAGAAAGGATGCTTGTGTTCACACCTTTAGAGAGCTCATAAGTATCTAAGTACTCAATGGAGTTCACATGTTTGGGAGATTTCAGGCTTAGTATGAGATATCCGAATTCACACCTCCCTTAGGGCCAGAGAGCACTCTGGGAGATAACCCAGAATCCCTCTCTCTCCAGAAGGAGGAATTAATCTTTGGGAGATCATAGATACACAGGAAGTTCTTAGAGCTGAACAGAGTTTTCTTGGGAACATTGACTGGGGTCGGAGAGGAGCACTCTGGAAGGAATTTCTCCAGAACATTGACTGGGGTGGGAGAGGAACACTCTGGGAGGAAGCCCACAAGCCCTGTCTTCGAGGCAAAAGAGATTCATTGCATCTTCCAAAGTTGGTGCTGGCTGGAGGCTGAAGAAAGCAGAGGCAGAAGCCAAGGATAAAGCTGCAAGAGCTCTTGGAACCAAGCAGAGAGCTAGGCCTCTGAGCTAACCGGGCTATATTGAAGGACACAATAAAAGATCTGAACTTTTATCACCTGGATGTGTTTTGGAAAAGAAACACCAACATTAAACTTTGTGGATTTATTCTGAAATGACAAATGGGAGGCAAGACAAAACAGACAAGAGGCAGAGACTATAGGAAATTAATAATTTTTGCCTGAACAAAAAAATTAATAGATTTAAAAAGTTTGATTCTTAAGGTTTTTCACCATGGTGCTCATACCCACTCTATCAATTTCTTCTAGAGCTCTGGTTACTCTGCATTTCTGGAGCCACCCTCCTAAAAAACAAATGCAATAGCTGATTATTTTATAATAAATAAGGTATTCAATTCCCCTCCCCCTTAAAACAAAGGACTCCTATGTTGCCAGAATCAAAACCCTTGGACTAGTATTGAGCTATTTTATTTAAACTTTCATCATGAAGAATCACAGCATCATAGATATAAAGCTTGTTAAAGCTTACTGGAAAGTATCTAGTCCAGATCCTTCTTGAACAGTTGAGAAAACTAAACCCCAAATAAAAATGAAAATGCCTTGGCCAGTGTTAAAAATTAGCATATGACAGAGCTGAGATTCATATTTGAATCTTCTAAATCCAAAGTCAGAGCTCCTTACCCTATGCCACATTGCCTTTTCAATCTTCTTACCTAATCTGCCAATGTATTCTTTAAGGAGACTTTAATTACTTGATTTGGTAGCTTTTGAAATAATTTTTTTGTTTCTTCAAAGCTTAATGATGGTTCCAATATTTACAGAGCATAGAAGTTTCCATTAACAAAACTCCCACCACCATCTCTGGATATATTTTTGTGGCTGCAGTGCAGTAATGTTTTCTCTAGCATTGGAACAAAGTTTTTAATCAGCATTCCCTATCTTGAGACATGAAACTAAATCAGTCTACAGAGAAAATAATATACTAGCCTCAAGTGGAGAAGTTTAAAACTGGTCTATTTAAAATTTAAAAATATATATATATATATATATCTTGTAATAACGGGCTATTTAAACTGCTCACAAACTATTATAATGCAAAAATGTGTAGCATAATATGCTGTATAAGTATGATTTGTAAAATGTTCTACCTGCCACGAGTTTCTTCCCACTTAAATCTCTCCTCAGCTCTGCTGTCAAATAGATCTTTTAACCACATTACTCCCCTATTCAATAAACTTTAGTATCTCTCCATCACCTCTAGAAACACATAGAAAATACCTTATTTGGCTTTTAAAAGCATTCAGAACTTGACCTCCTTCTGGCCTTTCCAGATAATTCTAGTCATTAATTTGAAGCAGAATGTAACACTTAAGCTTGCCTAAGAACAGCCTGAAAGAATTGCCAAATAGGACTAAGGTAGTGAAAGTATAGAAATTGAACCTTGAGAAATGCTAATTACCTTGATTACAAAGACACCAACAGCTTTGGCTTTTGCATGAAGAAGGTCTTCCATTCCACAATACAGCAGTAGAAAGGCAACAGTGCCTGGAAACTGAAAAAAAAAAAAAGCTGAAAATACTGAAAAGCTGGGTAGAATATAGAGAAGTTTCATTCAAAGGAATTCCACTTCAGCTCAGATGTGGTCTGGTATTTACTACTTGAGATTCCTAGAATTAAAGAAGAAACAAAAGACATTAACAATGGACTAAAATATTGAGCAAAAGGTTTTTTACCTCATTTATCTCAATGTGAATCACACATATAGGGGCTATATTTTGTTCAGAGATGGACATGGTGTGAAGCAACAATCCTTATTCCATGTCTTAGCTGTACATTCTATTTGTAAAATGGAAGTTGGATACTTTCAGGGAATAAGCCAGATCATTGCTTTGCTCTCTATATAAATGAATGAAAAAGAAAAATGGCCTTCTGGGCCATAGTGAAACGACTTTTGGGCCCCAAGTATGCTATGCATGGCTTTTTTCCCCTAAGATTTTTTTAAGCTTTTGTAGTTTCAACAACCTCTTTACACTAAATCTCAGGATATGAGATATTTCATATTTGAAGGAAAATGAGTTCTTATGAACTTGAAGTTATATATTAAATATCGATTAAAGTTGTCTATGAAAAAGCTTGTGAAATTTTTTCAGGAAACACTGGCCTATGACTTTTTCTTTGGTGGTGACTTTGTAATAGAGCAACTTATATTAGAGAAACATAGAAATCTATGTTTGAACAGAAACAGATCAAGTCAGTTTTTCCCTATGGCAAAGGGGATGAAGCACAAAGAAACCTCTGGGGCTACTTCTACCTGAATCTCAGTCTGTCGTTAAGTACCAAAACAATTGACAGAAAAATATTGGCACATCCAATTTCCAATCATCCAAAACAAACCAAAACAAAACAAACACCACCACCACCAACAAAATCGCTACAGTTTCCAAAAGACAAAACATATAGCTCCATCATCAACATATAATGAATGCAAATGAAAAGATTCCTTCTTAAAGAGACTTATCTGAATAGAAAAAACATAGTGAAAACATTAGGGGGAAGGTAAAAACTCTAAGAAAATAACCACCAAATTCTAAGCCATATAACAATGCAGCAGCTAACCAAAATTCTAATATGACCAGATATGTGGAGGGATTTTGAACCAAAGTGGAGTAACCTTCAGATATGTCAGCCACTGGGGACAAAAAAAACATAGCAAAATATTAAATTGAAGACAAAAGTAGAACAATAAATCATATACTCATAGATACATACCAAAGTCCTGTTGAAACAAGGCATTAAATGTAAGGCACGAGTTTAAAATTTTAAAGGATGATAAAGTTTAGTATGGGTTCAATGTCTCTCAGTATGATGATATACCAGGAACTGAAAATTAAAATAGGATTTCCATTGAGGAAGAATTAGAAAGAATTCACTCTCAAAATCATGTATTTTACCCAAGTAGCTTCAAAAAGTTTTCTGAGAGATGTTCTACTCCATAAAAAGCATCAAATAATTTTAATTTTCATTCACCAAATTCCCCAAGACATTCATTCCAGGCTGATGGCATAGGTCGGAATTAATTTCACTACCATTCTATAGTAATCCCCCTGTTGAACATGGAAGTTTTCCAACACATTCTTGTACTGTTAACACTAATTTCATATCTTTGCATTATAACCATGAAACTCAAATCAGTCCTCGCAAAGGACCTTATGGCTTCAATCATTCCATAAACTTTTCTCCAGAGAAATCTTATACCTATCTTGCCCTTCTTATGCTGCCATCTAATTGAATAAAAGTCCTGCTTGTTGATGTCAGTGATACCAGTTGATATTCAGGCAATTCAAGGTCTCCTGTGGATGGTGACTTCATAATCTCTGAGGTGGATTATTTACCAGTTAAACAGAAAATAGCCAGAAGTTACTTATACATTTACAAGCCTGAGGAATATGGATAATCATGGAACTGAGGTGCAAACAGAAGTCACTTCAGTAAGTTCCCAAAGCATACAATTTGTCAACATTTAGCTATTCAGGACTATGTCCTTCCAGCTATTTCAATAGATAGTTCAATGCAATATAGAACTTCATCATTTTTTGAAGATGTCAGTTCATCTGGGTATCAATATTCAAGTATACCACCTCTAGTACACTATAAATGCTGAGATGGAGTTTTTATATATGAATCAGTGTTACTATGGAAATCTACTCATGTTTACTTAACAGAAAACAATAGAAATCATTTAATATCTACTTTGCTATGTTTATAATTCCCAAAATTGTATTTTGTATAGTTAAGGGTAACTTATACAATTCTATGTATGTTAATAATAATATATATATTAAAAAAATCTGCAATCCCAGTTAGATGATACCAAAGCTGAGCATTTTAACTTTTGTCATGATTGGCCCTTCAAAAATAATAGCATATATAAACATAGAAATAGTATGGAGATATACATGCAATATTAAAAATAATAAAATCCCACCTTTATAAAAATATTTTTACTTCTCTTTAATCTTAATCTCTTTCCATTGAGATGATTTTTCATGTATCCTATCTATATTGCATTTGTATATAGTTGTTTTCTTATTTACCTCATTAGTCTATGAATTTGAAAGTAAGAAATGATTTTTTAAAAAATTTTTGCCTTTCTTGTACCTCCAGGATTTAGCATAATGCTTGCCCATGGTAGGCATTTAATAAATGTCAGTTGATTGACTGACTTTAGCATTAGTGATTTCCCTGGACTTTTGTGAGAAAAATGTTTTATAAATATGTGTTATACAAATGTGGGTGGTTGTTGTTACACAACAATAGGCAAGTGAATACAATTGAAATATTTTCCTTCCTTTAATGTCACATTTACAATTGTTAGTCACATATGTTTGATATCTGTATTAAAATCCATTGACCTGTTTTTTGCTAATATACTTCTAATCACAAAGAACATATCATACTTAATTTCTTCTTCTCCCTTACATTCCACACTAAGTCATAATTGACATTAGACCTACACTCTTTGAGGGTAAAAATCATGTCTTTTTCATTAAATACTTAAAATAGTTAACATGATTCCTGAACTATAGTAGGCACTCATTAAACTTTTTATTGAATGAGTGATTTAGAGAATGGGAGAATGAATAGATTAATTTAAAGAATAAATAGTCTGAGTTAGCTCCAATACTTCAGTTTCTTAATTTGAACCTTCACACCTAATATCTTCATCTAATCCATCTAGCATGCTATCATCAGACCAATCTTAAAGTTCTAGTACTTTCAGATTGCCACTGTTCTGTAAAGTCCATGTAATACCATGATTTCTTCATGCCTACCGTCTCAAATCTTAGTCTCATTATCCTAACATTCAAGTTTTTTTTAATAGTTTACTGAATTTATTCTACTTTACCATCATTATGTCCCAATATTCCTACACATAACTTCTCCATTCTGGCAAATCCAATCTTCTTACATTCTCCTATCTATTTATTTCTTCATTATTGATTTTTTTTTTTTTTTTTGCAATCTCTCTCTCTCAATCCAAATTCTCATCATCGTTTGAGAGCTCTCTCTGATGAGCAAAGCCTTCTCCGGTTATATCAGCCTTTCTATGAAACGCTAAACTATGATTTTCTGTAATGCCTTTGCTATTATTTTATTTAAGATTTTTGCATCAATATTCATTATGGAAATTGGTCTATAATTTTCTCTCTCTGTTTTCACCCTGCCTGGTTGGAGTACCAGTAATATATCTTTGTAATAAAAGGAATTCAGTAGGACTTCTTCTTTCCCTATTTTTTCAAATAGTTTATATAGTATTGGAATTAATTGCACTTCACATTTTTGATAGAATTCACATATAAATCCAAGTGGCCTTGGAGATTTTTCCTTAGGGAGTTGATTAATAGCTTGTTCTATTTCTATTTCTAAAGTGGGACTATTTAAATAATTTATTTTCTCTTCTGTTTACCTGTTTACCATTCTATATTTTTTGTAGATATTCTTTGATTTCATTTAGATTATCAAGTTTATTGAAATTTAGTTGGGCAAAATAACTCCTAATTATTGCTCTAATTTCCTATTCATTGATGGAAAATTCTCCCTTTTCACTTTTGAGATAATCAATTTGATTTTCTTCTTTCCTTTTTCGAATCAAATTCTCAGTGACAGTGTTTCTCACTGATTTCATGTGCTAAGTAATGGTGTCCACGTGCTGATTTCTTCTGGGGCACAGCTGCTTACAATTTGCCTTTTTTATTCATTTTTGGGAGTTTTTACAGCAAATCTGCTAACACCTGTTTGCAACCAGGACAGAGTATTCTAAAAGCCTTACATAGGATTCCCCTGGTGGACTGCAGCAATGCTCTGACTTCCTGCTCCAATTCATTGTTCCATGGTATATCCTTGGCAGACTATCCTCCTGCCTTTTCTGAAGTCTTTCAAGGTATCTTCTGGGAATTTGTTGTACTTCAGATATTTGTGGGTTCTTTGACTCTAAAACCAATTTAGAAGCTTAATCTATTGTTGGTTTGGAAGAAGGTCAGAGAAGGTCACAGAAAGTCCTGTCAGCTCTCTGTCATCTTGGCCCTGCCTCCTTTTAATGATTTCAATTAAATTGAAATCATTGAAGTTCGTTGTTTGTGGCATTATTAATGTCATAAATGGCATAGGAATTATTTGATTTTGACTTGGAAAATGTCCATATATTTGTTGAGTCTCTCTGAACCTTGATTAGTCCTTAGATGACAGAGATATAGTCCATTATTATTCTGTATCCAAAGCTTTTTCACCTTAATAGGATTAACCAAAACTTGTACTCTGGTAGGTTACATTTTGAGATAGTATTACATCAAGGTCATAAAAGGACCTTGACTAGAATATAAATATGATCTATTATTGAACAACTTTTCTGCTTGATTGTAAATAGTGATTGAACCTTTATTGAAAGTAATGAATTACTGCATATTATTGATCATATTCCATACAATTCTTGAAAATTTAGATGAGTTAACCAGTCAAGTCACAACATTTATTAAACATTAATTTTATCTTAGTCACTATACTAAGCTTTTAGGATACAAACAAATGTTCAAACCCTTCCTTCCTTCTAAGAACTCATATATTCTGAGGAGAGAAGATGTAAAGTCATTCAATATGTAAATCAATATGTGGGATATCTAGATTATACTTGTCAAGGCTTCTAATCTTTTGATATGTAAATTCCAAACATAAGCCAGATCTTCACAGCTCTAAGGCCAGCAAGACATTACAAATGTGCTAGTGATTTTGAAATGATTACTTTGAAGATTAAATGACTACTTTGAGATTATTTGGATATGCTTATTAAATCAGAGTTGGCACTTATAAGAATCAGTATGCCCCCTCCCCCAAATCCCATAAAATGATAAATCAAACTTCTGTTCCTAGAGTATGTTTTAATTTCCTCGGGTTCCATGCATCCTATTATTCCAAACACCAAGCCATGATTATGTGAGTGATATTTTTTGACTCTACCCTCTTTCAGTCCTCTTTCCCATGCTGCCTCCCTTCACCATCCCATTCTCTGTCCCTGAATTGTGCCATCTGCCTCTATATGACTTTTCACAGCTTGTCTTTGTCCTTTATTAAACTGTGATTATTCCCTGTTTCCTGTTAGCATTTATGATCTTTCCTAGTGTAGAGCCAAAGAAGCTTCCATTTCATAATTCCACAAATTAATTACCAATTCACAGTGAAAACCCCAACAGGAGACTAAAGAATTAATTGTTGTAATTCAGATGTATCTTTTTTAAAGTAGTATTTTGTGCTCAAGATGGAGAGGAAGAGATGATTCAAAGTTCAATGTTTTTTTTTTTCTTTTTTTTTTTTCCTTAAGAAATTGCTTATATTGGTGCAAAACATGAAGAATCTCTGTACCAAACAAATTAAATTCCTCACATGCAGCAGCATTATTTAGTAGACATAATGGTGTCTTGAATTTAAGATGAGTAGGGAGAGTCCTGTCTCTAACACATAACTCTGTGACAGTAGACAAGCCACTTAAACTTCCAATGCCCCAAGTAACTCTCAAAGGCTTTAAATTAATGGATTCTTAACCTAGTGTTGACATATCCACAAGATATATGGATTGAGTTTAGCAAGTCATTGAACTTTCATCTCAACATAATTGACTTAATTTATGATCATTTAAAAAGTATGCATTTGAAATATTATTCTGAGAAGAGGTTCTCTTGACCAGTGCTTCTCAAATTTTTTCCTCTTATGACATATTTATTGATAATAAATCATTCTTTTGTATCCCTCCATACTCAGCTACATAACCTTATATGAGGTCATGACCCACAGTTTAAGAAGCTTTGCTCTATGCTTAATGAGTCTGTGAAAAGGTACCCACTTCAAAATAAATTTAAAAAAAAAACCAATTAAGAATTCCTGCTTAAAATTAACCAAAAGTTGCTGATTTACATTGATTCAAAATGTTTTTCACATTGGAAGCTGACTTCATCTTTGAACTCATAGATATGGGCAAAAGAGCAACAAACAAATGAAAATATCAAAATTTCCACTGTTATTTAAATAGTTTCAGTTATGATATCCTTTTATCACAACTAGAATGATTTTTAATTTATGTTCCTAAGGGTCACTTTGCAGCAACAGTCTGTCCCTTTCACTCAGAAAAGTAAACTTCCTTATCATTCCTGAAAGTAGAAAAAGCCATTCTCTGTGACAGGGCTGAAGCCAGATGGGCAGCAGCCAAGCCGTGACTGACATTATCCATGATTCAAAGTGCTGACAAGGATCTATGTGATCAATAGAAGCAGTCTGTTGACACAGATGACAATTTATTCCTCATCGATTGTCAGATGCTCAGTAACATCCAACATCTATCATCCTTGCCTGTTTTTGCCTCCTCATGCATTATTATGTGGTTCTATGCATGTCTCTTGATGTTTTTTGACTGTAAGTCAAGCAATATCTGTGTTCTAACCCAACAGTGTCAGAGCTTTGAACCTTGCCTGATAAAGTGGCAACTCTACTTTTACCATACTACTATCTATCATATCCACAGGGGCAGCACATTAACCTGCCTCATGTACCAGATACATGTCCAGTTCCAACAGTATTCCTCTTCCCTATATTCAGTTAAAGAAATTTCCATTAGATATATTTAATAAAGGAAGTGTGGCTTTCCAGATTTAGAGATTTGCCTTCAGAATAAGGACAAGCGAAAGCTTGAAAAAGTCTTTCTCTGACATCTACTTTCAGGATAATTGATCACTTAATTTCTCAGTGAAATAAATATCTAACACTACAAGTTACAAACAAATTATATATATATATATATATATATATATGTATATGTATATATGTATATGTATTTGTGTATTTATATATGTACATATATGTAGAGGATACTTCCTACACAAGTGAAATCAGAGATCCAGACTACTTCCTTCTCAAACTACTCTTTAATAAAATATTTCAAAAAATTATATTTCATAGAATTATAATCATAGAAATGTCCTTAGTGATTCTAAGTATAATGGTTATGGCACTGGAGCTGAAATTCTTGCCCCTATACTTACTGTATGTTATTGAATGAATCATTTAATATTTCTAATTCTCAGTCTTCTCATCTGAAATATGAGTGTTTTTTATTAGATAATTTTTAAGGTACCTTCCAGATCAAAATAGAAGATGCTAATTTACTCCTTCTGCTCTTTTAGAGCTGAAGAAACTTGGAGCCATTTAGAGATGACTACTGAGATCCCAGTTTCATCGGAAACTATCTTTCCATATTTTCAAGCCTATGTAGTTCTGTTGCATTGATATTTTATCATTTTACAATGGAAGAAACTAAGGATCAAAGAGTTTGTGTAACTTACACAATGCTATAAATAAATAACAATAAATAATACACTTGAAAGAAACTGGAAGAGCAGTGGATAGAATCCTGGTCCTGGAATCATGAATCTGGAAGATGTAGGTTCAAATATAGCCTTAAACCCTTAATTACTGTCAGAACCAGGATATGTCATTTAAAAACTTTAGTTTCTTCACATATAAAATAGAGATGATAATGATACCAACTTTTCAGATTTTAGTGAGAATTAATTTGGTATTTGTAAAAAGTGCTTAGAATAGTGTTGGCACACAGTAGGTATTTAATAAATATTTATTCCTTCCTCTCCTGGACTGGAATCTAGTCTACTGACTATAAATCCCGTTTTTTTTCCCCCTGTACAATGTGATATTAGATTTCCATGCAATGAAGAACCATGTTCAGATATCAAAAAGTGGGTTGATGGAAAAATCAAAGGCAGGGACAGTTGCCAAAAAAATAAAACAAATCAAAACACCAACAACAAAAACATTGCTCAGAGACAAGATACACAAGGTAAAGATCGCCAAAGTGTCCTGTTTCCAAGCCCATGTTTAGCACATTGCCAGTATTAGGTCTTGTAAGGACATTGGGAGGAAACTGAGTTCTAGTAGAACTCAGTAGAACCCTTTTGTAGCTGAAACAAATTTATGTTTTCTAGTTTAGTTGTAAGTAATAGAAATGTGGATTTTGGCCTATTAGATAGAGGCGAGTCATCTTATTGAAGAGAGCCTGCTTTATATGAGAACTAAGGGCAGTCAAATGGGGAGGGGAAAAGGGAGGGGGAGGGAGAGGAAAGGAAGAAAAGTAGTGGGGAGGGAGAGGAAGAGGGGGAGGAAAAGAGGAAGAGTAAGAAGGAGGGGGAGGGGGAAGAGGAGAGACCAGGAGAAATAAGGGGGCGGGGGCAGGGAGGAAAGGAGGGAGAGAGGAGGAGGAGGAGGAGGAGAATCTAGAGGAGAATAGAAAAAGGGAAAGAAAAACAAATTTGAACTGTTTTTGACATATAGTAAAAATATAATTAATAGGACAAATGAAAAGTTCTTGACTAAACAATAGATAGAATCACAGGAGATAAAATGGACAATATTAATTACAGTCTTGTTTTCATGAGGTATACAGCTTATGGTATTACTGTTATCTTCCCTAAATCACATTCATCCTTGTGATTTTTCATTGCTAGTGCATATGAACCTTAGGGGAAAAAATTAAAGTGTGCTAATTTAAATGACCTGTTTCTTGGTTATTTTTTTTCTCTCTTCCCTAACTGATATTGAAAAAGTAGTTATGTTTCAATAACACTCTTTTTGAGTGTTATTTAATAGACCATAGTAGTCCATGTTTGTCTTAAATCTTCAAAAGTTTATAGATATTCAGAAACCTTTCTTATAAAATAGATAATAGTTTATCTATCCAGAGAACAGTAAAAATCCAATTAATAAAGCAATCATCACTCATTTATTGTGTCTAGTAGTGTACCTATTATTAAGCTAAGTGCTGAATATGCAATGGCTACAATGACTAATTTGGGGTTTGAAAAGAAGAATGATGTTTCCTAGCATATAGGGACTGGCCATGAAGGACTTTATTCTCCAAATATTAAGAGTTTAGTTTTGCTCTTACAGGCAATCTGAACCACTGCAGTTGTTTGAATAAGGAGGTGATAGATTTGTAATATAATAAAATTTCATTGGCAGATATATGTGGGTTGGAATGGACTGACAGAGATTTGAGACAAGGATTTGTAAGGCAATAGAACAATTAGGATCTAGTTCAATAATCCAGTGAAAATGAGGATAGAGATTGTGTAATATGATTAAAAAAGAATAAGACGACAACTTATCGAAGCTATGGAATGAAGGAAAATAAAAAATACAAATTGAATTTAAGATTCAATTCAATTCATTTCAAGGAGTCTTACTTACTATCTTGGTAGTGAGTACTTGTGAATACAAAGACAAAATCAAAATAATTTCTTCCTTCAGAGAACTTGCATTCTACCAGGGAGAAGCTCTATATCTCCAAAATAGACAATATTGCACACACACACACACACACACACACTCACAAAATATATATAAAACAATTTCAGATTGCATTGAGAATAGTAACAGTTGGGTAGTCCAGCAGCCTTTCTTGTTGGGACCTATGTTTGAAGGCACACAGGGATTATTTGGAGATGATTAGAAGCATTAAGGATACCTTCTGTAAAGCCAAAAACAGAGAAGTATTTTATATGAAGAAGAACAGAAAAAAATTCCCCATAAAACAGAGGTCAGAAAACATGAAAGTCAGAACAGTTCTATGGGAATAGTGAAGACATCAGCACTTCAGTTTAACTGATGTATTCATTAATTAATTCACACTTAGGATGCATTTGAAATATTTTCAGATCCTAATAAAAATGTATATTCCTAAAAAAGTATTTTCTTTCCCTGAAAACATTTTGTATTTATGTATCATTTTGCTTCCTGAAAGCTCAGAACCTTTTGCACATTTTATTTTATTAATTTTAGGATTAAGTAGTATAATTTCCATTTTGCCTTTGACATTAGCAGGAAAAATTTCACCCCCTAATTTTCATAGTTTATGTCAGCCATAGAATTACCTACTGAAACCTCAATTATTGACATTTTGAATCAGCTACAACTTCCATCAATCATATCCACTCATTAATTATATATTACATTTCTCCTTATACATTTGATTCATGTATATTTATGGCTACATACACATACATGTTTATATTTCTATATAGCATGCAAATTATATAAATGTGTATTTGTGAAATATGTGTGTAATAAACATGTTTAACATAACCAACCTGTTTCCTTCTATACCAAAGTAGACCAGTAGTTTCTCTAAAGCTGGAACTTGGAGGGTTGCATGTGAGAAGTGACTTTCCTACGATCCCACAGTCATTTTATGAGAAACTGTATTTGAATGTCGGTCTTCCAAGCTGAGTAGCTAATTAGTCCTAACACTTTTTCATATGGTACATTTGTGTCTATGCATACATAAACACATTATGTTATATCATAGGTAGTTCCCTTTATTACATGTGATCTATATTAACCTAAAAAGGACTTAAGAAGTAATCATTTTTTAAATGGGGAATCTGAGATCCAAAGAGAACAAGTTACTTGACAAAGTCACAGTGTAGAAAGTAATAGAATCAAGATATAAGCTGAAGTTTTCTGACTCTAATTTAATTTTTTTTTTCCATTCCTACATATATACTAATGTACACACTTATCCTGATATACCACCATGAGAAAATGTATCTGTATATTCATCTTATACAGCTAGGAATCCATAAAAATTGCTCTTACTGCAGTACTTTCATGAAGATGGACCTAAGTCCATCTTTAATCAGAATCAATGTGGTAGAGAAAGCCTTCTTGTCTCTGTATTCAAATTAAAGATATTTAAAGCAAAAGAAGATGCTAGGGAGTATCTATTTAAAACTATTTGTATAAATAAGCAATCTGGGTGCCAGAGGAGTAGAGATTTGCCAAAAATCACATAGCTGGTTAAGGACAGAGATAATTCAAGTAGTCAGGATATCTACTTGAGCACCCTCTCTATTACCCCAAAATGTTCTAAGACAATAGGGAGCAGAGCCAAGATAGTAGAGGGGAGACATGTTTTTTTTTTTTTTCCTGAGTTCTACCCATGATCCACAAAACAAACAGCAAATCAAGACTCTGAATTGGTTAAACAGGAAAAAAGACCTATTATAATTGAGGGAAATAAGGAAAGAGGATGAACAATGTGTGAAACTTAATCCCCTCAGATTTGGCTCAAAGAGAGAATATAGACATATTTGGTTTCACAGAGAAAATTGTCTTACCTTAAAGGAAAGTGGGAAAGGAAAGGGGAAAAGAAAGGAGAAGGCTATTAGAAAGGAAAATAGAAGTAGTAGGGGAAATATGTAAGAACAGGGGAGAGGCTCTAAAGGAGGAGGGCTATTTGAGGGAGGTGATCAGAAGCAAAATACAGGGGAGGAAAGAAGGGGGGAAGGAAAAAGGAAAGCATAACTTGGGTTAAATAAGTTGGTAGGAAATACAGACTTATTTCTTTTAATTGTTAATATGAATGGGATGAACTCTCCTATAAAACAAAACCAGATAGAAGACTAGACAAAAGCCAGAATTCTACAATATGTTGCTTACAAAAAACACATTTAAAGCAAAGCGATACATACAGAGTAAAGGTAAAAGGCTGGAGCAGAATTTATTATGCTTCAGGTGAAGTAATAAAAAAAAGTAGGGGTACCAAGCAAAAGCAAAAAATATATCTAATTAAAAGAGATAAAGAAGGAAACTATATCTTACTAGAAGGTACCATTGATAATGAAACAATATCAATACTAAACATATATGGACCAACTGGTATAGCATTCAAATTCCTAGAGGAAAAGTTAAAAGAGCTGCAAGAAGAAATAGACAATAAAACACTACTAGTGGGGAATCTGGTTCTCTCAAAACTAAATAAATTGAACCATAAAATAAATAAGAAAGACGTTAAGGAGATAAATAGAATCTTAGAAAAGTTAGGTATGATAGATCTTTGGAGAAAATTTACTTGACACAGAAAGGAGTGTCTTTTTTATTATTATATTATAATAATAAAGAATGAATGGTCAAAACAACAAATTATAGAAACAAAACATAACTTTAGTCAAAGTAATGACAATAATGAAACAACATACCAAAATTTATGGGATACAGCCAAAACAGTAGTAAAGGTAATTTTTTAATCTCTAGATGCTTACATGCATAAAATAAAGAAAAAAAAAGATCAATAAACAGGGTTTGCAATTTAAAAAAATTAAGAAAACACAAATTTAAAAAACCCTAAATAGAGTGGTTTTATTTTTCAAATTTTTATTTGAATTTTCATATTCAAATTCAAAAATTCAAATATTTATTTTTCAAACACCAAATTTGAAATTCTGAAAACAAAAGGGGAGATTAATAAAATTGAAAGTAAGAAAACTATTGAATTAATAAATAAAAGAGTTGCTGTTATAAAAAAAAACAACAAAATAAACCTTTAGTTAATTTGACTAGAAAAAAGAAAGAAGAAAATCAAATTGTTAGTCTCAAAAATAAAAAGGGAGAACTTTCCACAAGTGAAGAAGAAATTAGAGCAATAATTATCAGTTATTTTACCCAATTATATGTCAATAAATTTGATAATCTAAGTGAAATGAAGAAATAACTATAAAATATGGATTGCCCAGATTAACAGAAAAATGAATAAATTATTCAAATAGTGTCATTTCAGAAAACAAACTAACAACTCCCTTAAGAAAAAATCTCCAGGACCAGAATTATTTACATGTGAATTCTATCAAAGATTTAACGAACAATTAATTCCAATACTATACAAAGTATTTGAAAAAATAAGGAAAGAAGGAGCCATACAAAATTCCTTTTATGGCACAGATTTAGTGCTAATACTTAAAACAGGTGAGATGAAGAGAACAAAAATTATAGACCAATTTCAATAATGGATATTAATACAAAAATCTAAAATAAAATATTAGCAAAGAGATTACAGAAAGTTAACACCAGGATAATACACTATGACCAAGTGGGAATTATACCAGGAATGCAGAACTGGTTCAATGTTAAGAAAATTATTACCATAATTGACTATATCAATAACCAAACTAACAAAAACTTTATGATTATCTCAGTAGATGCAGAAAAAAAAACATTTGATAAAGTCCAACACCATTCCTACTAAAAACATTAGAGAGTATAGTAATAAATGGATCTTTCCTTAAAATTACCAGTGGCATCTATCAAAACCATCAGCAAGCCATATATATATATATATATATATATTTTGGCAATAGCAGAAGAAAAAGAGATTAAAGGAATTAGAGAATAATGAGGATACCAAATTATAACTCTTTGCAGATGATATGATGTTATACTCAGAGAACCCTAGAGTCAACTAAAAAACTACTAGAAACAATTCACAACTTTAGCAAAATTTCAGAATGCAAAATAAAGCCACATAAACATCAGTATTTATATATTTCCCACAAAGTCTAGCAGCAATAGAGACAAAGAGAAATTCCATTTACAATAACTATAAATAATATAAAATACTTGGTAGTCTACCTGGCAAGGCAAAGTCAGGAACAATGTGAACATAACTACAAAAGACTTCCTACACAAATAAAGTTATATCTAAACAATTGGAAAAATATCAAGTGTTCATGAGTAGGCTGAGAAAATATAATAAAAAATGACAATACTATCTAAACCAATCCACTTATTTAATGCTATATTAATAAAACTCTCAAGAAACTATTTTACTGACCTAGAAAAAATAATAACAAAGTTCACCCAAAAGAACAAAAGGTCAAGAATTTCAAGGGAATTAATATAAAGCACAAATGAAGGTGGCCTAGCTGTGCCACATTTAAAATTTTATTATAAAGCAGCAGTCATCAGAACCATTTGGTACTGGCTAAGAAACAGAGTAGGTGATTCGTGGAATAGATTAGGTACACAGGTCAAAGGAGTGAATGACTATAGTGATCTAGTATTTGACAAACCCCAAAACCCCAGCTTTTGGGATAATAACTCACTGTTTGACAAAAACTGCTGGGAAATGTGGAAACTGATATGACAAAAACAAGGCATTGATCCACACCTAACACCATATATCAAGAAAAGGTAGAAATAAGTTCATCATCTAAACATAAAGAATGATATTATAAGAAAATTAGAAAACATAAGAGAGTTTACCTCACAGACCTATGGAGGAGATAGGAATTTGGGCCCAAAGAACTAGAGATCATTATTGATCACAAAATACAGAATTTTGATTCCATTAAGTTAAAAGGTTTCTGTACAAACAAAACTAATATAGACAAAACTAGAAGGGAAATAATAAACTCAGAAATATTTTTACATTCAAGGGTTCTGATAAAGGCCACATTCCTAGAATATCTAGAGAATTGACTTAAATTTATAAGAATTCAAACCATTCTCCAATTGACAAATGATCAAAAGATATGAACAGACAATTTTCAGATAAAGAAATTAAAACCATTTCTATTCATATGAAGAGGTACTCTAAGTCATTATTGATCAGAGAAATTCGAATTGAGACAATTCTGATATACTGCTACATACCTCTCAGATTGGCTAAGATGACAGGAAAAGATAATGTCGAATGTTGGACAGCATGTGGGAAAACTGGGATACTAATACATTATTAGTGGAGTTGTGAACTGATCCAACCATTCTGGAAAGCAATTTGGACCTATGCCCAAAGGGCTCTCAAATTGTGCATACCCTTTGATCCAGCAGTACTTCTACTAGGCTTATAGCCCAAAGATATCTAAAGGAAGGGAAAGGGACCCATGAAATGCAAAAAATGTTTATGGCAGCCCTTTTTGTAGTGACAACTGAAATGAAACTGAATGGATGGTCATCACTTAGAGAATGGCTGAATAAGTTATGGTATATGAATGTTAGAGAATAGTATTGTTCTATAAGAAAAGATCAGCAGGATGATTTCAGAAAGGCCTGGAGAGACTCACATGAAGTGATGTTAAGTGAAATGAGCAGAACCAAGAGATCATTATATATGGCAACAACGAGATTATATGATGATCAATAAATTCTGATGGACCTGGCTCTCTTCAACAATGAGATGATTCACACCAGTTCCAATGATCTTGTGATGAAGAGAACCATCTACTCCTAGGGAGAGGACTGTAAGAACTGAATGTGGTTCACAACATAGCATTTTCACTCTTTTTGTTGCTGTTTGCTTATATTTTATTTTCTTCTCGTTGTTTATGGTTTCATTTAATTTTTTTGTGTGCAGCAAGATAATTGTATAAATATGCATGCATATATTTGATTTAACATATATTTCTACCATGTTTAACATGTATTGGACTAGTTGCCATCTAGGTAAAGGGGGAATTGGAAAGCAGTTTTGCAAGTATTAATGTTGAAGGATTATCCATGCATATATTTTGAAATATAAAAAAAGTTTAATAAAATTATTCAGTAAATCAATTGATAACTGTCTATGAGGTGCCTGTTCTGTAAGAGGAATTGTACCATGCTCTTGATATGTAAAGGCAAAAGTAAAACAATTTCTACTTCCCCTTATAGATTTTACATTCATTTAAAAAAACTCAGTATACCTTTATAATTATACATAATACATTAACAAATAAATAAAAGCAGGAACCTATAAGCCATGAGTTTTATGTAGGAGGTGAGCATTGATATACATTTTGGTAAGAATTAGTTCTCCAAGAGATATAAATAAGTGTAGTACCTTATTACCATTAAGGACAGCCAGTAGGGGCATCAAGAAAAAAGTTGTAAGAGTTTGTGTGAGAAAAAGTAATAGGGCCAGATTGACTAGTATAATATAGATTGACTTGTATAGTATGTTAAGAAGAGTGTTGTATAATAATACTCAAAAGAGGAATTAAGTCCATTATCATGGATGATTTTAAATGTCAAACAGAAGAATTATTTTACCCAAAGGTAACAGGAGCCTCTGTAACAGTGAGTGATTAGGGAAAATAAAAAAAAAAAAGTAGTTATTATGCTCTTAGTGTATGTTGAGCACTGTGGTAGCATTGGGAATGAAATTAGAAAAATCAAGACACACTCTCTTCAGTCAGCTTGGATTCTCACTGGAAGAAACAATTCAACCACATAGTAGATAAAAAGCTCAGAAAATGTAAGGATACATGAAAGAGTTAGATGGCAAAGCCCAGGTGTACCAGATGGCATAATTAAGAAGTCCTTCAGAATCAGTGGTAAGGCAGATGGCAAGGCCTGTTTGTCTCCTTTTTCACTGGAATGATTATAGTTGCGGATTTCTACTTCACTTCAGATATGTGAGTAGTTTTGGTGTTCTTCCCAATGGGATGACAGTGTCCTTTTTTGTGAATAAAAGTCCAAGGGAAAGGGTGCCCCTACCAGCATGCAATAAACCTTTTAGGATCTGAGTTTGAATGAATGGAATGAAGGGAGGAGTGATGGAAACTGCCAGACATTCACTTTAGAAAAATTGGTAGTTATGTGGAGAATGAATGGGGAGATAGCAAGACCTGAGGCAAAAGAAGAACAGTTAGGATCTATTTCACTGTCTAATAAAATCCATGTCTGTTTTTCATCCAAAGCAAGTCTTGAGAGTTTGTTCTTGTTAACGGCAACCTTCTCCGATAAAGAAATCTTCCTTGCTTCCAATAAACCCCAATGTATGGTTCTGGAATCTCTAGATCTTTCATACAATTTTTTTTTATTATTAAAGTTTTTTATTTATTTTTAAAGCATATACATGGATAATTTTCATCCCTGACCTTTACAACACCTTCTGGTCCAAATTTTCCCTTCCTTCCCCCATGACCTCCCCTAATGGCAAGTAATTCAATATTTGTTAAACATGTTAAATATATGTTAAATTCAATATATGTATACATATTTATACAAAAATCTTGATACACAAGAAAAATTAGATTAAACAGGAAAAAATAAGAAAACAAAATGCATGCAAACAAACAATTAAGGAATGAAAATGCTATGTTGTGGTACACACTCATTTCTTAGAGTCCTCTCTCTGAGTGTAGATGGCTTTCTTCGTCAGAGGATCATTGGAAATGGACTCAGTCATCCCATTGTTTAAGAGAGCCACGTCCATCAGAATTAATCATTGGATAATCTTGTTGTTGCCATGTATAATGATCTCCTGGTTCTGCTCATTTCATTAAGCATCAGTTCATGTAAGTCTCTCCAGGCCTTTTAAAAATCATCCTGTCGGTCATTTCTTATAGAACAATAATGTTCCATAACCTCCACATATCATAACTTGTTCAGCCATTCTCCAACTGATGGTCATCCATTCTGTTTCAAGTTTCTTGCCACTACAAAAAGGGCTACAACAAACCCTCCTTTAAGATTTCTTTGGGATATAAGCTCAGGAAAAACACTGCTGGATCAGATTGTATGCAGTTTGATAACTTTTTGAGAGCATTGCTCTCCAGAATGGCTGAATGTGTTCACTGGTCCACCAAGAATGTATCAGTGTCCCAGTTTTCCCACATCCCCTCCAACATTCATCATTATCTTTTCCTGTCATCTTAACCAATGTGAGATGTGTATAGTGGTATCTCAGAGTTGTTTTAATTCACATTTCTCTGCTCAGTAGTGATATAGAGCATCACTACTGACTGATGTAGTATGACTAAAAAGAGTTTTAATTTCTTCATCTGAAAAAAGTCAGTTCATATCCTTTGACCATTTATCAATTGGAGAATGGCTTGAATACTTATAAATTTGAGTCAATTATCTATATATTTTAGAAATGAAGCCTTTATTAGAACCCTTAAAGGTAAAAATGTTTTCCTAGTTTATTGCTTCCCTTCTAATCTTGTTTACATTAGTTTTACTTGCACAAAAACTTTTTGACTTAATATACTCAAAATTATCTATTTGGTGTTAAATAAAGAATTTCAGTTATTCTTTGGTCATAAAATTCTTTCTTCTCCATAGATCTGGGAGGCAAACTAGCTTATATTCTTCTAAATTGCTTAAAATATTACTCTTTATGTCTAAATCATGAACTTATTTCTACCTTAACTTGGTATATGGTATTAGGTGTGGGTCAATACCTAGTTTCTGTCTTAATAGTTTCCAATTTTCCCAGCAATTTTTTTTTTTTGCCAAATAGCAAATTCTTATCCCAAAAGTTGGGGTCCTTGGTTTTGTCAAACATTAGATTGCTATAGTTATTGAATATTTTGTCCTGTGAACCTAACTGATTCCACTGATAGACTAGCCTATAATGTTCAATTTAGCTGGATAGTTTATTATTAGCTATAACCCATGTTCTTTTGTCTTTGGGAATATCAGATTCCAGACCCGTTAACTTTTTTTAAGGTGGATGGTCCTAGTTCCTAGGTAATCCTGATTCTGGCTCTTCAGTATTTGAAGTATTTCTTTCTGGTTGCTTGCAATATTTTTTCCTTGGCCCAATAGTTCTGAAACTTAGCCACAATATTCCTTGGAGTTTTCATATTGGGGTTTCTTTCGGACTTTATTGGTGAATTCTTTAAATGGCTATTTTACCTTCTGGTTATAGGACATCTGAGCAATTTTCCTTTATGATTTTCTGAATGATAATGTCTAGGTTCGTTTTTTCCATCATGGATTTCATAAAGTTCAATATTCCTTAGATTGTCTCTCCTAGATCTATTTCCAGGTCAGTTATTTTTCCTAGCATGTATTTCATATTTTCTCCTATATTTTTATTTTTATTGGTTTGTTTTGACTGATTCTTGAAGTTTTCTTGAGTCATTTCACTTCCATTTGTTCAATTCTAATTTTCATTTTCTTCAGTTACTTTTTTAAGCTTATTTTGTATTTAGACAATTGAATTGTTTTCTTCATTGTTTTTTTTTTTCAGTTCACAAATTCTGTTTTTTAATGAATTGGCATTTTTTTCATATCTATTTTGTAAGGAGTTATATGCTTTTCCCCATTTCATCAAATCTATTTTTAAGGAGATAATAACAGATAATTTAGGTTTTTCCTTTTCATACCCTTTTGCAAAGATTTCATTTCCTTTTCCCATTTTTCTTCTAACTCTCTTTTAAGATCCTTTTTGAATTCTTCCAAGACAGCCTTTTGAAATGGGAATGATCTCACACATTGCTTTTTGGCTTCATCTGGAGTTGATTGGCCGTTAGTAACCTCTAGGTTTGAGGTCTGCTTTCTCTCTCCTTAAAAGTTGTCTATGGTCAGAGTTCTTTTTGCTTTTTGTTCATTTTTAAGGGTTGAGATCTGCTCTTAAGGTAAAGGGGTTTTAGTCTGCCATTTGGCCTGTGTTTCTGCCTGACTTTGTGTGCTGAGTAATTGTGGCCAATTTCTGTGTTCTTCTGGGTTTAGTGGCTTTCAATTTGTCTTTTGCATTTGTTTTTGCAGGTTTTACAGCAAATCTGCTAACTCCTTGCTTGCACCCAAAATAGAGTATCTTAGGAGCCTCAGAGAAGTTTCCTGGTATGCAGACACCGTAAAAGCTCTGACTCCCTCCCCAGCTCCTTGTCCTGGTTTCCCTATGCTGTGGTCTGGGCTTGGAAGATTGTCCCCCTGCCTGATTGAAGCAGACCTGTTCTGTAGTTATTCCAAGGTATCTTCTTCTAGAAATCTGTTGTATTCCAGATTGACTCCAAAACCAGTTTAGAGGCTTAATCTGCTATTGGTTTGAGAGAAGGTCAGAAGACTTCACAGAAACCTGTGTCTGCTCTTCCCCATCTCGGCTCCACCCCCTCTTTCAAACAATGTTATCTGCAAGCTTTGTCTTTTGGGACTGAGTAGTCTCCTTCCTGTTCCAAGAACCTCATTATTCTGAGAGGACTTTGGCCTGAGTCTCACACCCCCTAAATACTTTTTATCCTTGAAGCTCTTCCTTTTTGTCTGATTTAGAAGTGGAAGAGCCCTTGCAGATTCTCCATTTAACAAATGTGGCCAGTTCATCATCTCTTAATATTTCATCTGACTGCACTACTCTGGATTTCAGGATTTTTCTTTCTTGATTATGCTGGATATCTTTTTGTACATTACCTTCTCCATTAGATTATGACCTTCTTGAGGTCTGGGGATGTTTTTTGTTTTTCTTTGTATCCCCACTGTTCAGCTCTGCCTGACACATAAAAGTATCTTAACAAATGTTTACCGAATTGAAAGACTAACATAGCAAAAGTAAGATACAATGAAAAATACAACCACAAACTCTTGCTCAAATTCACCAAGTTTAGTCCACCCGCGTTTCTTTAGTAATCTTGTTTGGGAACCTGGCCATGTTATTTTGAGGAGTGTCCATCCATCACAAGAAGTCCTAAAAGTGTATGACATCACCTAAAGGGGCAAAGAAAGCAAGGGACAGTGCTTAAATCATTACATTTTTTCAAGTTCTGCAAAAGAAAAGCAACTTTTCTTGCTTATTAGCTAATAAAGTGATTTAGTTGTAGTCCTACAGTACAGATTTCTCTCATTATTAAGCCATCTTCAAGGTTAGATGGAAGCATCAGGGGTATCATCAAGCCTCAAAGCATTCATTGTTAGCTCATGTGGAATCAGAAAAAACAGAATTGAACATAAGGAAGCAGAAAAGAAAGTTCTGCTTACCTTCCTTGGGATGTCCCCATTACTCTATGATCTACAAAATTACTACTCTGGTGTTTCTGCTCCTCCTAGTACAATTAAAGGTGACATTGATAAGAGTTAAAACAAAGAATTGGTATGAATAAATTGTTTCTATCACAAAAAATGTATTTACATTGATGAGATTATTTATTGAATTAATCACTCCTATGGAAGTCATTATAAAGGGAACAATTTTTAAAAAATAAAGTGTATGTACTGGATTCTGTAGAGTTTTATTCTTCAAACATGCTTTTCCATTCCTTTCTGGTCATTTAATAAGAAACACATATCAACAATCATTTATTAGGGAATATAGTTATGTATGGAAGTAAGAAAAGTTTGCGTTTCCTATTTCTGTCCTTATATTTGAGAAAAGAAGAAAATTATTGGTTTAGGAAAACTTACCATCATTAAAGAAATGAAGCAGATTTTATCTAATAATTATTGGGTTAATAGTAGCAAGATATTATGTGAGTTCCATTTGTTCTCTAGATAATCTAATAAGAAGAAATCAGCATGATGTTTGCTGCCAGACAACTTCAGGATAAGTGCCAGAAGCAGAGCAGAAGTCTGTATACAATGTTCATAGCTCAACCAAATCCTTTGATACTGTCATTCTGGAGGGCTTCTGGAAGATCATGGAAAAATTTGGTTGCCTGGAGAAGTTCATCTTCAGATACATGCCGGTATCATGATATCGTTTTTTTAAAGGTTTCTGGAGAAAGGATGATGCACTCATGCTTTCTCAGTAATAAAATGAGTGAAGAAAGACTATGTGCTTTTCCCCCATGCATTTTAGCATTTTAGTTTGGTGTTCTGTGTATATATATATATATATATATATATATATATATATATATATATATGAAAACTTAATTGGTTGACAAAAAATATTTATAGAATTGTGGTAATGGTCAGCCTGGAGCATAGCACCACTAGCAGCTACAACCTTGGAGGCAACAGCAACAGTACCAAGAACAGCTTCAGGAGTACTCAGTACAAACTCAGTACAAACAAAACAAAGGAGTGGAAAGATTGCTCAAAAAGTTATCATAGAGAATACTTCAAGCACTGACTGTCAATTTTGTTTCTCATAACAGTTCTGGGTCACAATTCCAGGGTGGAAATAGGTACTTGTGATAACCACAAGATGGGTACTTGGAATTATGACTCCTGTCTTGAGGAAGCAGGAGCCCTGGCCACAATTCCAAAATTGAGAAGAATGCTAACTCTAGTGGCTGCAGAAGACTAGTGCCCTTCCTGAATAAAGAGCAAAGAATAGACCAGGAGAGCAATGATCAAACCTCTTCCTAGATCACAACATCAGGGAATCAGGAAATCTTTCAGACTTCCAGAACTAATTCTAAAAACAGCAGCACTAAAATAAAAACAAAAAAAAAAAAAACAATAACAAAAATAAAAACAAACAAATAAATAAACAAAAAATTTGGGACAATACTTTCACAATCCTCGTTAAGCAGAGCCTAACTCTAATATAAAGTTCAAAATTTTAAAAATGGAATAGAAAAAAATTATCAAACAATAAAAGCAAACTGGACAACAAAAAACTACTAAAGTGTTGGGGAAGATAAAGGCAGAAGCTCAGAAGGATACAGCAATGTAAATAAAGCTACAACCAAAGCCTTAAAGAAAAAAGCTATTTGGTTCTAAGTCCAACAAAGATTCTTGAAAGCATTAAAGAAAGAGCCAACTGATCGAGGAAATCTTGGGGAAATTGAATAACGCAAGCAAATTGCGAAAACTGAATTAACAGCATGGTAAAAAAAAAAAAAAAAGTCACAGAAATTCACTTAAGTAAAGAACTTAAAAAAAGCAGAATAAATCAATTTTTTTGGGGGGGACCACAAAGCTTATTGAAAACAGCAACACCACCAATGATTCCCTAAAATGTAGATTTGTACTGGAATCTAATGAATTCATGAAATCTCAAGAAAATATAAAACAAAGCCAAAAGAAGAAGAAAATAATATAAGAAAATGTGAAATATTTCATCAAAAACCAGAAACAACTAGCTGAAAAAAATTAGATTAAGTAGAGATAATTTAAGATTTTTTGGATTACCTTAAAGCCAACTTCAAAAAAAAAGAGCTTAGACATATTTCAAGAAATTATCAAGAACTACCTTAATAACTTAGATTTGAAGAGTGACAGAGAAATAAAACCATTTATTAATTTCCTCCTGAAAGAGATTCTAAAATAACAGTTCCTAGGCTAATTTCCAGAATTCTCAGAACAAAGAGAATATATTTTAAGGAGCTAGAAAGAAACAATTTAAATATTATGGAGCAATGGTTAAAATTTCATAAGATTTGGTAGCTTCCATGTTCAAAGGTCAGATAGCTTGGGATATAATTTTCCAGACACAAAGGAACTAGGATGACAATCAAGAATCAGTTTCTCAGGCTAAATTCTAGAATTTAGCCTGCTTCAATTGGCATTACAAATTGAGACTCAGTGAGATTTGGTAATTTGTTAAAAGTTCACAAACGAGGTAATCAGTAATGAAATCCAGATATTCTGATGCTATATCAGAGATCTTTCTACTGTATACATGCTGCCTTCCCCCTACTAGTCAATGGGGTTGCTGAAATTTCAGACCTAGAATTCTACTCTTTAAAAAATTTCTTGCAGATTGATGTAAAAACAAACAAACAAAACAAAAACCAGTGACAATTTCCGGCACCATAACCAACTGGGTTAACCTAAAATACTTATCCATAATAATCTCTTCATTAAAGCACTTTTAGTTCAATGGTATTAATATGGAATTATCAGCATTTTCTGAATTTGAATTTGTCTGAATTTGCCATCTTTATCATTTTTTCATTGACATATAAATAAATTATCTAATTTGTGTATGATGTGAAATTGAAAGACATAATTAATAGAATTCAAAATTGTCTTAGAAGGCTAGTTCATCATTAGGAAAGTGACAAAGAAAAAATAGATCTATGATTTAAAATAAATAAAACTATGTATAAATGGTCATTGGCAAATTACTGCAACTTATAATTTCAGAAAGTTTCTCAGAGGCACTGAGACATTTCCGAATATATTCATGGTAGGCATCAAAAAATGACTTGAACACAGATATGCATGAGTGTGAGGCTAGCTGTCTCTTCACTATATCATGTTTTCATTTAACAAATGTCATTCCAAAGAATTTTATGTGGTTTAAAGCTATATTAGCAAAAGTACAAACTGGAATAAAATAGAAGAGCGCTAATTACATGATGTGGATCTAAAGAATTCAGATTTTCATGCTTCATTATCCAGGGAAGTAACTTGCTTACTTTCTCATGTAGTTGTCAGACCTCACCAATAGTATTCTCTTTATGGTGGCCACAATTTAAATATAGAAACTTGTCCATTTTAGTTCTTCCTAAAGAGAGTAGTCAGAATGATGAAGGATCATGGAAACAATGACGTTTGGTAATAGTTGAAGAACTAAGGATGAAAGAAAAAAGAAAGGGAAAAAGGAATATCTTTTCAATTATTTGAAAGACTGTCATATATGAAAAAGATGAGATATTTTATATAACTACAAACTGAAAACTTGGGACAATTGAAAATAATTTACAGGGAGGAAAATTCTGGGCTTTCATTTAAGAAAGGACTTTCTCAAAACTAGAACTATTCAAATCAAAGAATGAATTAATCTGTAAAGTAGGGAGCACTCTGTTAATAGATGTGTTCAAGCAGAAGCTGAAAGAAAATCATCCATGAATGGTCGGAGTAGTAATGATTCTCCATAGGATGGGTAGTTGGACTAAGTGACCTTTGAGATCTCTTCCTCCTCAGAGATTCTATGGTAGTCTGGAAAAATGTCTTTCTATCACAATTTGTGCCTGACATTTTAATTAACGTTGAAAGAACCAAATATTCATGATAACAATTGCAACTCTAATTATTACATCATTATTAAGGCTATTTAACTCCAATTTCTTTTTGGGCTCTTTAATTCATTTACTCTTTTCCTAAATACTTTTGTTAAAGGTCTATTATATTAAATATATCAAGAGGGAAAAGTGTAGTGTGGTGAAACTGTTCCATTCCATTACAATTCTCATTTTCTTTTTATTTTCTTACACGAGTTGTGATCATGACTCTAAGAATGAGGGACTCAATAATGAATTATTTAAGCATGAACTTCCCCCCCCCCAATGTCTTTTTCACAAACTTAAAATTACAGAAATATGATCATGCTGCGAAATCACATCTGATGTTTGCAGAAGTCATTCATGGCAGATTAAAAATTCACAAGAATCTTTTTCTTCACCTCGTAGGTGAATCATGCAAATTCTCTTTTACCTTAAATGAAATACACTTTTTTTCCCATTACATTTCATTTCATTCATGTAAAACTTCTATTTTACATTTCTGAGAAATGTCATTTATTCCAACTTCCCTCAATTTGGGAATATTTTCTCTAATTCCCTCAACAAGTAGCTACTATCCTCTGTTCAAGAAGAACATGTCCATCACTAGAGGTTTTCCAATTTCTAATGACAAAAACATTGTAGTTAAGTGAACAGTACTTTTTTTGAGGGGGAACAGATTTAATTTCTAGACAGTTTTTATAGCTTGATATATCTCTCTTTCTTCTTCTTCTCATGCTTCCAAAACACTGTGATTTGAAACATAGTGACTTCAACATAAAGTTAATCAATCAACCAGATCGGATCCCCAACTTTTTCAGTGTTATGACCAAGAAGATAAAATATTTTCCCTAACCCTCCAGGTTTGTTAGTGTATTTTCCTAGTTTAATTTAACATTGTAGAAAAGGAAATAGAAGGAAGCCTGGACAGATGGTCAGTAAAGTAATAAAAATAATATGAAATTGGCTCAAATGTCTTCTTTGTTTGAAACTGGGGGTTCCTCAATCTGTGTTACAGTCTGCACATAACAGATGGTTTTAATATTACTATGAGTTTCAGTAATATCAATATTGCTGTCCCACATCACTCTAAATAATTGAGAGCTAACTAAAGATAAGCTATTTATCTTATAATTGAGCAATTTCTGCTCATGGAAAAAAAAAACTATATTTGTAGAAGGCACTTATTTCATGTTATATGGAATTTAAATATTTTATGTTTAGAAATTCCAGTTTTCAGTCATAATCCATGTACAAAAGCTAACCAGCTAGGTAACAGAGTGCAGAGTGATGAACTTAGGCATCAGAAGATCTGACTTCTAATTTTGCTTCAGACACATTTCAGATGTGTGAATCTGGAGTCGTTTAAATTCCTTTAACCATAGTTGACTCATATACCTAATGCAAAATAATAATAAAACCCAGCTTGCGAAGTTTTTTCTATAAATCAAATAAATATATATATATATATATATATATATATATAAATCAGATTGTAAATTTTAAAGTGTTATTATGTCTCCTAAATGCTAAAACAATTTCTAAAGATAGATTCCTAAGAGAGACATAACTATCAAATAATTTAATAGTACACACTTTTATTTGGATCCACCTAACATAGGACTCACAGCTATACATTGCTGTTCTCAAAGTTTCTATACTACTCCTCCATCCCCACAAGAGAAAAAAGAAAAAAAAAAGAAGAAAAGAAGGAAACAAGAATACAGAAACTTCATCCTGCTTCTAGACATTTTTTTTTTTTTTTGTAAATAGTTTCTGTTAAAGAAAAACAAAACTTTTTCCTGAACTCTGTAACACTTCAGACAGGTAGCTTAATAGTAAAACCACTAAAGTACTGGAAGTGAAATAAGGAACACTCAGAAGAACTCAGTTCAAAGCCTGTCTCAGACTTTTCTTGTCAAGTCCTTAATTCATCTGCCTCAGATTTTCTCTTTTTCTACTGTAAATTGAGGATAACAATATCCTTGTGGGCGTTTTTTGAAAAACTTTTAAGTATTATAACAATGTTAAATTTATAATGAGGATAGAAAGAGTTCTGATTTCAATGAAGTTAATTATTTTCTTCAAGATCTCTTTAATTAAAAGTACTCTTTATTTCACTCTAAGTCAGGGCTCCTTCCAGATTTTCTTTTTTTTTACCTAAAGATTTTTGTTTTCAAAACATGCATAGTTAATTTTTCAACACTGACCCTTGCAAAACCATGTGTTCCAAATTCTCCCTTCCCTCTCTCAACTCTTTCCCCTAGATGACAAGTAATCAAATATATGTTATACATGTTAAAATATATGTTAAATCTAATATATGTAAACATATTAATAAAATTATCTTGCTGCACAAGAAAAATCAATTAAAAGGGAAAGAAAATGAGTAAGAAAACAAAATGCAAGCCAAAAACAACAACAACAACAACAAAAATAAAATGCCATGTTGTGATCTATACTCAGTTCCCACAGACCACTCCCTGGATGTAGATGGCTCTCTTCATCACAAGATCATTGGGACTGGTCTGAATCATCTCATTATTGGAAAGAGCCACATCCATCACAATTGATCATCATATAATATTGCTGTTGCTGTGTGCAATGATATCTTGGTTCTGCACATTTCACTTAGCATCAGTTCATGCAAGTCTCTCCAGGCCTTTCTAAAATCATCCTACTGATTGTTTCATATAGAACATAATATTCCTTAACACTCATATACAATAACTAATTCAGTCATTGTCCAAGTGATGAGCATCCATTCAGTTTCCAATTTCTTGTCAAAACAAAAAGGGATGTAAGAAACATTTTTGCATATTGGGGGCCCTTTCCTTCCTTAAAGATCTCATGGGGATATAAGCCCAGTAGAAACACTGCTGGATAAAAAGGTATGCACAATTTGATAACTTTTTAAACATAGTCCCAAATTGCTCTCTAGAATGGTTGGATGCATTCACAATTCCAGCAACATTGTATTAGTGTCCCAGTTTCCCCATATCCCCTACAACATTTGTCATTATCTTTTCTTGTCATCTTAGACAACCTGAGAAGTATCTCAGAGTTGTCTTAATTTGGATTTATCTGATCGATAGTGATTTAGAGCATCTTTTCTTATGACTAGAAATGGTTTTAATTTATTTGCTCTTAAAATCTTTGACCTTTTCTTCTTCCAGATGAACTTTATTATTTTTTGTCTAGATCTGTAACATAATTTCTTTAAAGTCTGATTGCTATGGTACTAAGTAAGTAGATTAATTAAGCTTGTATTTTCATTTTTATTACATTTGCTTGGCCTTACCATGAGCACTTGATATTTTCCGAACAGATTAGATCTGACTTTATTTGTGTGGAAAGTGTTTTGGAGTTGCATTCATATAGTTACTGACTTTCCCTTTGCAGAGGGATTGCTGATGGATTTTGTTAGTGATGTATAAAATGCTGATGATTTATGTGGATTTATTTTGTATCCTGCAACTTTGTTAAATTGTGAATTGTTCATAGAAGGTTTTAGTTTATTTTTTAAGAATAGCGTTATATTACCTGCAAAAAGTGATAATTACCTATTTTAATGTCTTTTTCTTTCTTTTCTTATTGCCAAAGCTAACATTTATTTTCTTTTTATTTTATTAAACATTTTTTCTTTTTAACAAACCATATGCATGGGTAATTTTTCAACATTGACTGTTGCAAAACTTTCAGTTCCAAATTTTCCCTTCCTTCCCACCATCCCCTCCCCTAGATGGGAGGTAGTCCAATTCATGTTAAATATGTTAAAATATATGTGAAATCCAATATATATAGTTATAGAGTTATCTTGCTGCAAATGAAAAATCACATCAAGAAGTAAAAAAAAAACTGAAAAAGAAAACAAAATGCAAGAAAATGTCAACAAAAAGAATGAAAATGTTATGTTGTGGCCCATACTCAGTTCCCACAGTCCTCTCTCTGGAATTAGATGGATCTCTTCATCACTGAACAATTGGAACTGGTTTGAATCATCTCATCATTGAAGAAAGCTATGACTTGATCATCAAATAGTGTTGTTATTGACATGTATAATGATCTCCAGGTTCTGCTCATTTTACTTAGCATTATCTCATGAAAGTCTCTCAAGGCCACTCTGAAATCATTCTGCTGGTTGTTTCTTGTGGAACAATAAAGTTCTGTAATATTCATAATGTTACATATTTTATTCAGCCATAATTTATCCAGCTACTCTCCAATTGATAAACATCCATTCAGCTTCCAGTTTCTTGTCAGTACAAAAAGGGCTGACAGAAACATTTTTGCACATGTGGATGCATTTCCCTCCTTTAAGATCTCTTTGGGATATAATCCCAGTAGAAACACTGTTGGATCAAAGGTATGCACAGTTTGATAACTTTTTGAGGATAGTTCCAAAATGCTCTCTACAATGGTTGAATCCATTCACAGTTCCACCAACAATGTATCAGTGTCCCAGTTTCCCTCTAACATTTGTCCTTGTCTTTTTCTGTCATCTTAGCCAATCTGAGAGGTGTGTAATAGTATCTTAGAGCTGTCTTAATTTGCATTTCCCTGATCAATAGTGATTTGGAGAACCTTTTCCAATGACTAGAACAAGTTTCATTTTCTTCATCTGAAAATTGTCTGCTCATATCATTTGACCATTTATCAATTGGAGAATAGCTTGAATTCTTATAAATTCAAGCTAATTTTCTATATATTATGGAAATGAGCCCTTTATCAGAACATTTGAATGTAAAAATGTTTCCCCAGTTCATTGCTTCCCTTCTAACCTTGCCTGCATTAGTTTTGTTTGTACATTTTTTTAAACTTAATATAATCAGAATTATTTATTTTGTCATCAGTAATGATCTCTAGCTCTTCTTTGGTCACAAATTCCTTCCTCCTTCACAGGTTTGAGAGGCAAACTATCTTATGAGAGTAAGAGTCACACAACGCTCTTCTCCCTCCCTTCTTTCCCTCAATTATAATAGGTTTTCTTTGTCTCTTGGTGAGATGTAATTTCCCTTATTTTGCCTCCTTTTTCCTCTTTTTCCAGTATGATGCCATTTCCAACTTTTTCCTTTTTCATATTATCATAATAAAATAGAATTATACCTGCATTCTCTAAGTATATACATAACAGACATAAGGCTCTCAAGAGTTCTTTCCTTTTTACCTTTTTATGCTTCTCTTTAGTTTTGTGTTTGGAGATGAAATTTTTTGTTCAGTTCTGCTTTTATCATTAGAAATAAGTGAAATCCACCTATATCATTGAATGTTTATCTTCTTCCCTAAAAGATAATGCTCATTTTTAGCTGAATAGCTTATCCTTGTCTGTCAAGTTCCTTTGCTTTCTGTAAAGCTAACATTTCTAATTCAATATTGAATAGTAACGGTGATAGAAGGCAGCCTTGTTTCACTCTTGATTTCACTCCTGATCTTATTGGGAATGGTTCTATTTTGTTCCCATTACATATGATGAATAGATGCTACCAATTATTTCAGGGCATAGTCCATTTATTCCTACACTCTCTAGTGTTTTTAATAGGAATGGGTGTTCAATTTTATCAAATGCTTTTTCTGCATCAATTGAGATAATCATATGATTTTTGTTAGTTTGGTTATTGATATAGTCAATTATGCTCATAGTTTATTTTTCCAATATTGAAAATTTTCTGTATTCCTGGTATAAATCCTACTTGGCCATGGTATATTATCCCGGGAAGGACTTTATGTAATCTCTTTGCTAATATTTTATATAAGATTATTGTATCAATATTCATTAAAGAAATTGGTTTATAATTTTCTATCTCTGTTTTCACTCTAACTGGTTTACCTATCAGCAGAATATCTGTGTCATGAAAGGAATTTGGTAGGACTCCTTTCCCTAATTTTTCAAAAGTTTGTATAATATTGGAATTCATTGTTTTTAATGTTTTTGGTAGAATTTAGATGCAGATGAATATGGTCCTAGGGATTTTTTCTGAGGGAGTACATTAATAACTTGTTCTTTTTCTTTTTTCCAAAATGGGAGTATTTAAATAACTTATTCCTCTTCTGTTAATCTGGGAAATCTATATTTTTGTATATATTACTCCATGTCACTTTATCAAATATATTGGCATATAGTTGTGCAAAATTACTCCTAATTATTGCTCTAATTTCCTCTTCATTGCTGGAAAGTTCTCCCTTTTAACTTTCAATTTGATTTTCTTCTTTCTTTTTTCTCAAATTAACTCAAGTTTTATGCATTTTGTTTTTTTTTTCCATAAAAGTAAGTCTTTGTTTTATTTATTAATTCAATAGTTTTCTTACTTTCAATTTTAGTAATCTCCCTTTTTATTTTCAGAATTTCAAATTTGGTAGAGGGTTTTTAGTTTGTTCTTTTTCTAGCTTTTTTAGTTGTAAGCTGTATCCCCAAAATTTTGGTATATTGTTTCATTATTGTCATTCTCTTCACTGAAGTTATTGATTGTGGCTATGATTTGTTGTTTTATACATTCATTCTTTAGGATTAGATTATTTAGTATTTAAATAATTTTTGGTCTTTTTCCTGGCCTATTAATGCATGGCATTTTTATTTAATGATGTTCTGAAAAAATGCCTTTATGGTTTCTGCCTTTATGCATTTGATTTTGAGGTTTTTCTGCCTTAATGCACTATCAATTGTTGTATAGGCTCCATGAACTGCAGAGGAAAAATACCTTTCTGTCTCCATTCAATTTTCCCCTAATATCTATTATACTTAACTTTCCTAACATCCTGTATACTTCCTTTTTTCTTATATATTTTGTGGTTCAATTTATCTACTTCTGAGAGAGCCAGGTTGAGATCCCCCACTAGTATAATTTTGCTATCCATTTCTTCTTGTATCTCTCTTAACTTCTCTAGGAATTTGGATGCTATAACACTTGGTGCATATATGTTTAGTATTGATGTTGTTTCATTATCTATGGTACCCTTTAGCAAGATATGGTTTCCTTCCTCTCTCTTTTAATTAGATCAATTTTTGCTTTTCCTTAATCTGAGATTAGGATTGTTAACTCTGCTTTTTTTACTTCACCTCAATCATAATAATTTCTACTCCGGCCTTTTACTGTTACTCTGTATGAATTACTCTGCATTAAATGTGTTTCTTGTAAACAATATATTGTACAATTCTGGCTTTTGTGCATTCTGCTATCTATTTTTGTTTTACAAGAGAATTCATGGTATTCACATTTAAAGTTAAAATAACTAATTCTGTATTTCCTGCCATCTTATTTACCCTGTTATGCTTTTCTTTTTCCTTTCCAGCTTTCTTCCTCCCCAGTACTTTGCTTCTGATCATGACTTCCCTCAACTAACCCTCCCCCTTTAGAGCCCTTCCCCTTTTCTTATACCCACCCTACTACTTCTGTTTTCCCTTCTATTAGGCTTCTTTTCCCTTTCTTTTCCCCTTTCATCTCCCATTTTCCTATAAGTGAAACAAATTTCTCTCTGATACCAAATATGTCTGATATTCTCTCTCTGAGCTAAATTGGAAGATAGTAAGATTCACACAATGCTCTACCTGCTTCCTTCTTTCCCTCAATTTTAATAGGTCTTTTTTGCCTCTTTGTGAGATATAATTTCCCTTATTTTACCTCTATTTTCTTCTTTTTGCAGTGTGATCCACTTTCTACCTCTAGTTTCTTGGTTAAATTGTCATGATAAAATCAAATTATACCCACACTCTTTAAGAATACCCATAACAGCAAGGAGGCAGAGCCAAAATGGCAGAGAGGACACATGCTTCCTTCTGATCTCTCCTTTTACCCTCACATTAAATATGAAATTCAGTTTCTGAAATAGTGCTACATTGACAGAATTCATGAATATTGGAAGTGCAGAAAATTACCAGCAGAAGGTAATTTTGAAAATCACCAGAAAATGTCTGTTTCGAGTGGACATGGGCATGAAAGGAGACTAGGAACAGACAGGGAGACCAGCACATGCTGAGCAGACAGGGGTGGGGTAGGGATGGGGTTAAGAGGAGTGGGGGAGTGCTGTTTCTGCAGAGTGAAGAATCTATGGGGAGGGCTCTATCACAGTGTTGGCAACTCTGTCCTGGTTACCAGCCAGGAGATGAGCAAAGAAATTATAACACATCCAACAAAAACACAAAATGTAAAGAGTGTACCCCAAAGTGCCAGAGTCTCAGTGGACCTGGCCATGCCCACCTAGGAACAAGAGTGGCTCAGCACAATCCCAGTTCAGCCATTGATCCCAGCAGAGCTGCTGATCCTCGCACAGCTGCTGATACTCGCACAACTGTTGTTGCTTCGTGGTCTGTATAAGAAACTTGGAATCTCCTTGCCTTAAAAGCAGATCCCAATTTTAAAAAAAACTATAGCTTTTTATATACAAACCATATGCATAAGTAATTTTTCAACATTGACCCTTGCAAAACCTTCTGTTCCAATTTTTCCCCTCCTTCCCCTTTTCTCCTCCCCTAAGTGGCAGGTAGTCCCATACATGTTAAATATGTTAAAGTATATGTTAAATACAATATATGTATATATATTTATACAATTATATTGTTGCACAAGAAATATTGGATTTAGAAACAAGGTAAAATAACTTGAGAAAGAAAACAAAAATGCAAGCAAACAGTAACAGAAAGAGTGGAAATGTTACGTTGTGGTCCATACTAATTTCCCAGTGTTTTTTTATCTGGGTGTAGCTGGTTCTGTTCATTACAGATCAATTGGAACTAATTTAGATCCTCTCATTGTTGAAGAGATCCATGTCCATCAGAACTGAACATCATGTAATATTGTTGTCGAAGTGTATAATGATCTCCTGGTTCTGTACTTTGTGTACTTCACACATTTAAAGCAGGGTGATACATACAAAGTAAAGCAAAAAAGGCTGGAGAAAAATTTATAATGTTTCAGGTGAGATTAAAAAAAGCAGGGGAAACTATACTGATCTCAGATCAAATAAAAACAAAAATTGATCTAATTAAAAGATATAAGGAAGGAAACTATATCTTGCTAAAGGGTACGATAGATAATGAAGCAAAATCAATACTAAACATGTACACACCAAATAGTATTACATTTAAATTCCTAAAGAAGAAATTAAAAGAGTTGCAAGAAAAAACAGACAACAAAACTATAATAGTGGGAGATCTCAAAGTTGCAATCTCATAACTAGATAAATCAAACCACAAAGTAAAGAAGAAAGAAGAGGTAAATAGAATACTAGAAAAGTTAGATATAATAGATCTTTGGAGAAAACTGAGACAGACACGGAGAAAACGGAGACAGAAAGGAACACACTTTCTTCTCAACAATTCATGGAAGCTATACAAAAATTGACCATATATTGGGACATAAGGACCTCATAATCAAATGCAGAGAGGCAGAAATAGTAAATGAATTCTTTTCAGATCACAATGAAATAAAAGCTACATTCAATAAAGAGCCAGGGGAAAATAAATAAAAAATAATTAAATAATCTCATGCTAAAGAAGGAATGAGTGAAACAGTTAATCATAGACACAATTATTAATTTAATTTAATCCAAGAGAATGACAATAATGAGACAACATTCCAAAATTTGTGGGAAGCAGTCAAAGCAGTAATAAGGGAAATTTTTGTATCTCTAGAGGCCTACTTTATTCAAGTATTTTATTCAAATAAAGAAAGACAAGATCAATGAAAATTGAACTTGCAACTAAAAAAGCTAGAAAAAGAGCAAATTTAAAAATCCCTAATCAAACACTAAACTTGAAATTCTAAAAATAAAAGGAGAAATTAATAAAATTGAAAGTAAAAAAAACTGTTGAATTAATAAAACTAAGAGTTGGTTTTATGAAAAAAACAAACAAAATAGATAAGCCTTTGGTAAATTTGATTTAAAAAAAAGAAAAGAGGAAAATCAATTGTTAGTGTTAAAAATGAAAAGGGAGAACTTTCTACTAATGAAATCAGAGCAATAAAAAAGATGTTACTTTGCCCGCCTTTATGCCAATAAATTTGATATCTGAAGTGAAATGAATGGATACTTAGAAAAATATGGGTTGCTCAGATTAACAGAGGAGGAAGTAAATTGCTTAAATAGTCCCAACTTAGAAAATGAAATAGAACAAGCTATTAATCAACTCTTTAAGAAAAATTCCCCAGGACCAGATAGATTTACATGTAAATTCTACCAAACATTTAAAGAACAATTAACCTCAGTATATATAAATTATTTGAAAAAATGGAGAATGAAGGAGTCCTACCAATTTCCTTTATGACGCAGATATGGAACTGATCTCTAAACCAGGAAGAACAAAAACAGAGAAGGAAAATTATAGACCAATCTCTCCAATGAATATTGATGGAAGAATTTTAAATAAAATATTAGCACATCCCCAGCATAATAGAGGAATGCAGAGCTGGTTCAATATTAGGAAAACTATTAACATAATTAATTATATCAATAATTAAATTAATAAAACCCATATGATTATATTAATAGAAGCAAAAAAAAAATGATATAATCCAACACCCATTCCTATTAAAAACACTAGAGAGTAGAGGGAAAAAATGGACTTTTCCTTAAAATAATAGCATCTATTGTTGGTGGAGTTGTGAACGAATCCAACCATTCTGGAGAGTAGTTTGGAACTATGCTCAAAAAGTTATCAAACTGTGCATACCCTTTGATCCAGCAGTGTTACTACTGGGCTTATATCCCAAAGAGATACTAAAGAAGGGAAAGGGACCTGTGCATGAATGTTTGTGGCAGCCCTTTTTGTAGTGGCTAGAAACTGGAAACTGAGTGGATGCCCATCAGTTGGAGAATGGCTGAATAAATTGTGGTATATGAATATTATGGAATATTATTGTTCTGTAAGAAATGACCAACAGCATGATTTCAGAAAGGCCTGGAGAGACTTACACAAAATGATGCTGAGTGAAATGAGCAGGACCAGAAGATCATTATATACTTCAACAACAATACTATATAATGACCAGTTCTGATGGACCTGGCCATCCTCAGCAACGAGATCAACCAAATCATTTCCAATGGAGCAGTAATGAACTGAACCAGCTACGCCCAGAGAAAGAACTCTGGGTGGTGACTAAAAACCATTACATTGAATTCCCAATCACTATATTTATTCCCACCTGCATTTTTGATTTCCTTCACAAGCTAATTGTACAATATTTCAGAGCCTGATTCTTTTTGTACAGTAAAAGAACGTTTTGGTCAGGTATACTTATTGTGTATCTAATTTATATTTTAATATATTTAACATCTACTGGTCATCCTGCCATCTGGGGGAGAGGGTGGAGGGTAAGAGGTGAAAAATTGGAACAAGAGGTTTGGCAATTGTTAATGCTGTAAAGTTACCCATACATATAACCTGTAAATAAAAGGCTATTAAATAAATAAAAAATATATAAGCATCTATTCAAAACCATCAGTAAGCATCATATGTAATGGGGATAAACTGGAACCATTCCCAATAAGATCAGGAGTGAAACAAGACTGCCCACTATCACCATTACCATTCAATACTGTATTAGCAATGCTAGCTTTGGCAATAAGAGATGAAAAAGAAATTAAACAAATTAGAGTAGATAATGAGGAAACCAAATTATCACTCTTTGCAGATGATATGATGGTATACTTAGAGACTCTACTAAAAAGTCATTAGAAAGAATCCACAATTTTAGTAAAGTTGCAGGATACAAAATAAATCCACATGAATCATCAGCATTTTTATATATTACTAACAAAATCCAACAGCAAGAGATACAAAGAGACATTCAATTTAAAATAACTCTCAACAGTATAAAATATTTGGGAATCTATCTGCCAAAAGAAAGTTAGGAACTATATGAGGAAAACTACAAAACACTTTCCACACAAAGAAAGTCAGATTCAAACAATTGGAAAAATATTAAGTGCTGTTGGATAGGTCGAGCAAATATAATAAAGTTAACAATACTATCTAAACTAATGTATTTATTTAGTGCTATACCAATGAAGAAACTTTCTTACTGACCTAGAAAAAATAACAACAAAATTCATCTGAAAGAACAAAATTTCAAGAATTTCAGTGAACTAATAAAACAAAAAATCAAATGAAGGTGGCTTAGCTGTACCAAATCTAAAACTATATCATAATGCAGCAGTCACCAAAACCATTTGGTACTGGCTAAGAAATAGACTAGTTGATTAATGGAATAGGTTAGGTTTACAGGACAAAATAGTAAATAACTATAGCAATCTAGTGTTTGACAAACTTAAAGATCCCAACTTTTGGGACAAGAATTCACTATTTGACAAAAAGTGCTTGGAAATGTGGAAACTAGTATGGCGGAAACTAGGCATTGATCCTGACTTAACGCCATATACCAAGATAAGGTCAAACTGAATTCATGATCTAGGCATAAAAAGTGAGATTATAAATAAAGTAGAAGAACATAAGATGATTTACTTCTCAGACCTATGGATGAGGAAGGAATTTCTGACCAAAGAAGAACTAGAGATCATTATTGATCACAAAATGGAAAATTTCGATTATATTAAATTTAAAAAAAATTTGTACAGAGAAGCAATAAAATGGGAAAATGTTACATCCAAAAAGTTTTTTTAAAGGCCTCATTTTCAAAATATATAGAGAATTGACTCAAATTTATAAGAAATGAAGCCATTCTCCAATTGATAAATGGTCAAAGGATATGAAGAAACATTTTTTGGATGAAGAAATGGAAACTATTTCTAGTTATATGAATAGATGCTCCAAATCATTACTGATGAGAAAAATGCAAATTAAGACAAGTCTGGGATACCATTGCACACCTCTCCGATTGGCTAAGATGACAGGAAAAGATAGTGACAAATGTTGGAGGGGATGTGGGAAAACTGGGACACTGATATTTTGTTGGTGGAATTGTGAATGGATCCAATCTTTCTGAAGAGCAATTTGGAACTATGCTCAAAACGTTATCAAATTGTGCTTATCCTTTGACCCAGAAGTGTTACTAATGGTGTTATATTCCAAAGAAATCTTAAAGGAGTGAAAGGGACCCACATGTGCAAAATGTTTGTGGTAGTTTTTTTTCGTAATGGCAAGAAACTGGAAACTGAATGGATGCCCACCTATTGGAGAATGGCTGAATAAATTAAGATATATGAATGTTATGGAACATTATTATTCTGTAAGAAATGATGAACAGATTGATTTCTGAGAGGCCTGGAGGGACTTACATGAACTGATGCTAAGTGAAAAGAGCAGAACCAGGAGATCATTAAACACAGCAACAAGAAGAGTAAATGATGATCAGTTCTGATGGACATGGTTCTCTTCAACAATGAGTTGATTCAAAACAGTTTCAATTGTTCAGTAATGAAGAGCAAAATCACCCAGAGAGAGGACTGTGGGAACAGAGTGTGAACCACAACATACCATTTCCACTCTTTCTGTTATTGTTTGCTTGCATTTTTGTTTTCCCTCTTAGAATTTGTTCTTTCTTTCTAGATCCAATTGTCCTTATATAGCAAGATAACTGTGTATATATATATATATATATATATATATATATATATATATAGGATTTAACATATACTTTAACATATTTAACATGTATTGTACTACCTGCCATCTAGGAGAGGTGGTTTGAGGAAAGAGGGAAAAAGTATGAACAGAAGGTTTTGCAAGGGTCAATGTTGAAAAATTACCCATGAATATGTTTTGTAAATAAAAACGGTATAATAATAAAATAAAAAATAAAATAAAACAGATTACCCATAACACAAATATAGTTTTCAACTGTTCTTTCCTTTTTATCTTTTTATTCTTCTTTTAATATTTGCATTTGGAAATCAAAAATTTTGTTCAGCTCTGATCTTTTTATCAGGAATAAATAACATTCACCTGTATTATTGAATGTCTATTATCTTACCTGAATGGAAATTCTCATTTTAGCTGGATAGCTTATTTTTGGCTTTAATCTAAATTCCTTTGCCTTTCAGAATATCAGATTTTAGGCCCTTCAGTTCTTTAAGGTAGAAGCTGCTAGGTCCTGTGTAATCCTGATAATGGCTCCTCAGTATTTACATTGTTTCTTTCTGTCTGTTTGCAATATTTTTCCTTGGCCCGACAGTTCTGAAATTTAGCCACACTATTCTTTGGAGTTTTCATTTGCGGTTCTCTTTCAGGATGTCCTTTGTTATTCTTTCATTAGTTATTTTACTTTTCAATTTTAGGACATCATCTTTTAGCAGAGGAGATGGAGCTTCAATGAAGTAAGATTTTCTATCATTTCTACTGAAAAAACTAGAATCAAACAGAAAATTTTATCTCGAAATATACGACTAAAGAGAAGCATAGAAAGGTAAATGGGGAACACACACACACACACACACACACACACACACACACACACACACATATATATATATATATAATTTAAAGGTTAAACTTTTTACATGCCTAGATGGGAAAATGGTATTTGTTATTGTGGCAGTTAGAGGGAGGCATCAAATGTACAGAGGGTGTGATTATTAATGGACTCTGATATGATGATAATAAAGAAAAAGACATTAAGGCCTGGAAAAAAGACTCTATTAGAAGGAAAGGAAAGGGCAGGTATAATGGGGCAAATTACATCACATGAAGGCACAAAAGACTTATTACATTGAAGGCAAAACAGGGAGAGGTATGACTATTGTCTGAAGTTTGATGTCATCAGTTTTTGCTCACAGAGGGGATAGCTTAATCATTCATTTCTAGAAATGTATCTTACCCTATAAAGAAATAGAAGTAGAAACAGGAAAGAAAAGGGAGGGACTGGAAAGAAGGAAGAATAGAAACACTAGGGGGAAAAAGGTAGGGAAGGGAGGAGAAGTTATCATACATAACATAGTGGGTGGGATGGATTAAAAAGAGACACTAATAAGGACAGGGTAGAAAGAGAGAACAAAAGTATATACAGAGGAGAAAATAAAATGGAGGTAAATGCAGAGCTGGTAATCATAACTATTAATGTAAATGCAATGAACTCTCCCATAATGCTGAAGTAAATGGAGCAGTGGATTAAGAAAAGTGAATTCTACAAAATGTTGTTTACAAGAAGCACATTTGAGACAGAGAGATACATATAGAGTAATGGCAAAAGGCTGGAACCAAAATTGTTATGCTTAGCTGAAGTAAAAAAAAAAAAAAGCAGGGGTAGCAAATCTGTTCTCAGATAAAGCAAAAGTAAAAATAAATTTAATTTAAAGAGATAAGGAGGGAAAGTACTTCTTGATAAATGGTATCATAAACAGTGAAGTAATAATGATATTAAATATATATGTACCAAGTGGTGGAGCATTCAAATTCCCAAAGGATATATTAAGCCAATTACAGGAAAAAATAGCAAAATTGTATTAGTGGGGGACCTCAACATTCCCCTCTAAGAATCAGACAAATATAACTACAAATGAAACAAGAAAGAAACTATGGTGGTTAATAGGATTCTAGAAAACCTGGATAAAGTAGACCTCTGGAAAAAAAATTGAATAGAGACAGAAAAGAATACACATTTTTTTCTCTGCAATACATGGCACCTATACAAAAATTATCATGTATTAAGGCACAAAAAACCTCACAATCAAAGGCAGGAATAATAAATTCTGCCTTTTAATACCAATATACAATAGAAATTGCATTCAATAAAGGACCAGGGAAAGATAGACTAAAAAACAATTAGAAATTAAACAATCTAATTCTAAAAAATGAGTTGGTCAAACACCAAATCATAGAAACAATACATAATTTCATCCAAACGAATGACAATAATGAGACAACATACCAAGACCTCTAAAGTTAAAACAGTTGTTAGGGGAAATTTCATATCTCTAAATAGCTACATGAATAAAACAGAGAAAGAGAACACCAATGAATTGGTCATGGCACTTAAAAAGCTAGAACAAATTCAAACCTCCCAATTAAATATCTAATTAGAAATTCTGAATCTCAAAGGAAAGATTAATAAAGTTGAAACTAAGAAAACTATTGAATTAATTAATAAAACTAAGAGTTGGTTTTATGAAAAATAAATGGCAGAACCTTGGTTAATCTGATTAGAAAAAGGAAAGAAAAAAACACCAAAAGGATCAAAAATACAAAGGATGAACTTGCTACCAAATAAAAAGAAATTAAAGCACTATTTAGGAGTTATTATGCATAACTGCTTGTCAGCAAATCCCATAATGTAACTGAAATGAAATTATTTACAAAAATAGAAATTACTCAGATTACCAGAAGAAGAAATAGTTTAGTTGAATAGTTTAATTTATTGAAATAGTTTAGTTTATTGAAAGAAAAAAAAAAAAAGACAGTGAACAAGCCGTTAATGAATTCACTAAGAAAACATCTTCAGTGCAAGATAGATACAGAAGTGAATTCTCCCAATCATTTAAACCATAATTAATTCCAATATTATGGAAACTCTTTGGAAAAAATAGGTAAATAAGGAGATCTTCCAAATTCTTTCTATGACACAAATATGGTAAAGCTACCTAAATCAGGAAGAGCCATAACAGAAAAAGAAAATTACAGACCAATTTCTCTAATGAATATATTGATTAATATATTTAAATACAATATTACCAAAGAGATTACAGCAAATTATTAGCAGCATAATACACTATGACCAAGTGGGATTTATACCAGGAATGCAGAGCTGGTTCAATGCCAGGAAAATTATTGCCATAATGGACCATATCAATAACAAAACCAACAGAAATTATAAGTAATTGGAATAGATGCAGCAAAAGCTTTTGACAAAATACAGCATCTATTCCTATTAAAAATACTAGAGAGTACAGGGATTAAGAGAGCTTTCTTTAACAAATAAGCAGTATCTATCTAAAACCTACAACAAACATTATTTGTAATGGAAAGAAGCTAGATGCATTCCCAATAAGATCAGAGATGAAACAAGAATATCTATTATCACCACTATTATTCAACATTGTACTAGAAATGTTGGCTTTGACAATAAGAAAAGAAAAATAAATAAAAGGAATTAGAATAGGTATTGAGGAAATAAAATTATCACTCTTTTCTGATGATATGATAATATACTTAAAGAATCTTACAAAACCATCCAAAAACCTACTGGAAATAATTAACAGCATTAGGAAAGTTGTAGGATATAAAATAAACCCATACAAATCAGCAGCATTTCTAAATATTATTGACAAAGTCCAGCAGCAAGAAATACAAAGAGAAATTCCATTTGAAATAAATATAGATAAAGTATTTGGGTGTCTATCTGCCAAGACAAACCTAGGAGCTATATGAACACCATTACAAATGACTTCTCATACAAATAAAATCAGATCTATACAACTGGAAAATATCAATTGCTTATAGATAGGCTAACCCAATGTAATAAAAATCACAATTCTTTTTAAAATGTGCTACTTGTTCAGTGTCATATCAATCAAACTGACAGAAATTATTTTATAGAACTAGAAGAAATGATAGCAAAATTCATCTGGAAGAAGAAAAGATCAAGAATATCAAAAGGAGTAATGAAAAAAAAAATACAAAAGGTGGGTTTAGCAGAACCAAATAAAACTGTATTATAAAGCAACAGTTATCAAAACCATTTGGTACTGGCTAAAAACATGTGTTAGGTCAGTGGAATAGATTAAATATTCATGACACAATAATCAAAGTCTGTAGTAATCTGGTATTTGATAAACATCCAAACTCTAGCTTCTGGAATAAAAACTCACTATTTGACAAAAATTGATGGCAAAACTGGAAAATAATGTCATAAACTCAGCATAGATCTACTTCTCACACCCCATGTCAAAATAAGGTCAAAATGAGCATATGATTTGTGTATAAAAGATGATCTTATAAACAAATTAGGAGAGTAAGGGATAATGTACCTATCAGATCTTATGACCATAGGGGAACTAAAGAACAACATGAGAGGCAAAATGGACAACTTTGATTACATTTAATTAAAAAGTTTTTGCACAAACAAAACCAACAGAAACAAAATTAAATGGAAAATACTGGGAAAAAGTTGGGAAAAAATATTTATAGCCATCATGTCAGAATAGACTTTCTGATAAAGTCTTATTTCTAATATATACAAAGAACTGTTTCAAATTTATAAGAATACACAAGTCATTCCCCAATTGATAAATAATCAAAGGATATGAAAAGACAATTATCACATGATAAAATTGAAACCATCTATGGTCATATAAGAAATGTTCTTAATCACTATTAATTAGAGAAAGGCAAATTAAAACAACTCCAAGGTACCATCTCCCACCTCTCAGACTGGCTAAGATGACAGGAAGATAACAATAAATGTTGGAGGCAATGTGGGAAAACTGGGACACTAATGCATTTTTGGTGGAGTTGTGAAATGGTCCAACCCTCCTGGAGAGGATTCTGGAACTATGTCCAAAGCTCTATAAAACTGTGTATACCTTTTTTACCCAATAATATTAGTACCGTATCTCAAGGAAATCGTAAAAGAAGGGAAAAGACCTATATCTGTAAAAATATTTATAGCAGCTCTTTTTTTGGTAACAAAGTATTGGTAAATGAGTGGATACTTATTAATTGGGGAATGGCTAGATTAACTGTGGTATATGAAGACAATGGGATATTATTATTCTATTAAAATGATAAACAAGTTGATTTTATTTATTGATTTATTTTTTTGCTGAGAAAACTGGGGATTAAGTGATTTGTCCAGGGTCATACAGTCAGAATGTGTTAAATGTCTGAGGCCAGAGAACTCAAGTCCTCCTGACTTCAGGACTGGTGCATTACTCACTACATCAACTAATCAAGTTGATTTTAGAAAGGCCTAGAAAGATTTAGAGGAACTGATGCTGAGAGAAACAAGCAGAACTAGGAATACATTGTACACAATAACAGCAAGAATGTGCAATAATCAGGTACAAAACTTGTTTTTTTCTTAATGATTCAGTAATACAAAGTAATCCTAATAGACTTCAATCAGAAAATGCCACCTGCATCCAGGAAAAGAATATGGATATTGAATGTAAACTAACATGTGATATGTTCACTTCTTTTTTCTGATTTCTTTTCTGTTTGATGGATTTTCCCTTTTGTCCTGATTTTTCTTTCCCAACATGACTCATAAAGCAATGCGTATTAAAAATAAATAAATTTTAAATTTTAAAAACATTACAAAAACACAAACAAGGATTTCCATTATTAATGATTCTAAAACCCAAATGGGGGGGGATTATATTTAATTCTGGAAACAATAGGGAGCCATTGGAATATTTTGAGTACGGTGATGATATAGCAGAACAATCTGTAGGAGAGCAATTTGCTAACTGAGTAGATTGGAGAAATAAGAGACTTGATGTAGGGTCAACAATCAGCAGGCTATTACAATAATTTGTGTATGAATTGATAAATCAGGATGGGTACTATGCCAAATAAAAATGAATCATATTTGAGAGGTGTTATAATAGTAGAGTCTGTAGGACTTGAAAACTGATTGGACATAGGACTGGAGGAACATGAGAGAAAGTGAGGAGTTGATGACACCTAGGTTATGAGTCTGAATTATAAGGCAATGATTGTAACATTGATGCAAATAATGAAGTAAGGACAAAATCTTTGAGGAAAGATAATGAATTCAGTCTTGGATATGTTGGATTTAAGATGTATAAGGACATGTAGTTTGTGATGTCTACTAGGCATTTGGAGATAAAGATTGGAAATTGGGAGAACTCTAGTACACTTAGATTTCAGAGTAATTTTTGGAAAGAAAAAACAAGACCCTAGAAATTATGAAATCATTAAGGAAGAGAATATGACTGAGGGATTCTTAGGGGATCTTCATAGCTAGTCAGCATGATGAGGTTGAAAATCCAGCAAGACCAAAGAGTGATCAGTTTGCATATGAAGAAAGTTGAAAGAGAGCAGTGGCTTTAAATATATGGAGAATAATTGATTGAAATATGGACATATAGGAATAAGAGGGAAATGGTTTAGAATAATTATGAAATATAGCAATATAAAATGAAATTATTTCATTATAGCAATATAAAAATGAAATTATTTATTAATAATATTATATATAACGTATATATATATATATAGGTACATATATATTTATGCACACACACACACAAAGTCATATTTGGTTGTAAGGACCCCAAACTAATCCATTTAAAATGAAAGTAATGACAGGAGAGATGCAGAAATATAGGGTGAGGGAAAGAGAAAAAGCCAGAAACAAAAAATTTTGAGACGTAGATAGTGAAGGGGTAATGGGTGAGAGAGAAGACAATAAAAAGAAATTCATTAACCTTGACTGAATACAAAGAGCAGTTATTATTTCATTTTTATATTTGTTTTTCTGGTGTTGAACATAGTGCCATAAATATTATAGACACAAAATATATTTACTGAATTGAATTGAATCATCATTTTCTAAAGAAATCTAATAATTGCAAACAAGTTACCATAAAAATAGACTGAAAGAGCCCAAAAGTCATCTCATGCAGCAATGATTTAATCTTATTCCCAACAGAAAGATGTAGTAGCCAAGAGCAATAGATATTGGTTATATAAGCTTATATATAAAATATTATAGGAAATAATGACAGTATTTTGAGAACTATAACTTCATAAAATAATAGCAAAAACAAGAAAGGCAATATTGTAAAGAATATAACTTGAGAGCCAGATAAGGTATGTCATTAGTAGAGTATTTGTAGATAAAAAAAAGTCAATCAAAGACTTTGTGAAATGGAACCTATCTGCCAGCATTTTAAAATCAATTTAATACCAGCAATAAAACAATGAAATTGTCACTTGTGTACAATCATTGAAATGGTCAGTGTACTATATGGAGAAAAATCCCTAAGAAAATTCAGGCTTAAATTAACTTTAGCAAGTAGTTAAATGCTAAAGAAATTCATGCATGAGATAACACAATAAAAAGAATAATAACAATATTTTAAAGGGAAGGTTCCCAAAGGGTGGAAAAGATTCTAAATTGTGCTTTAATTTTACAATAAGCACAGAAGACTTAAAACAATGATCATCAGATATATCTACTTTTTCACCTCTATTAAATTTTTAGGAGAATGGTCTATGCATTCTTTGGAGGTATCTTGATAAGAACAAAGAAAGAAACAGACTTTTTCAGATGATTTTTATGGCTTAATACTTGTTTTTATAATCACAAGTTTTATTTAGCATATAGATATTATAAAATATTATCTTATCCAAGTAAGTGTTTATTATTTTTAAAATAATATGTTAAAACTAATAATCAAGTAAGGAATAAATTGCCTTGAAACCTTACTTCCAATGGTATTTCTCAAAAAACTCCAGAATTTTTAGCCATAATCCTAAATATAGGCAATAAGTATATTTATAAAGATCATTTCAATAAGATCAAAGAGATACAGGAGATTTCAATAAGATCATAGATACAGATACAGATAGATACAGATACATGCTTCTTCATTAAAGAGATAATAAGACTAAGAACAAAGAGGCACAATGGAATACTCAAAGCCAAGACAACAGGTCAGTATCATGATCAAAATCTTTTTTTTTTTAACTTCCAAAATGTGAATTACAACTATTTAAGTAGTTTTATCTCTGTACATTTTATCTTTCAAATTCTAGGAGAAGAACATAGCTTTCTGTAATCTTGTTCTTTGCTATTAATGAATTAATTTGGGAAGAGTGACAATATTTCATCTGCTCTCCTGCTTTATATACTATGATGCTGCTTTCATTAAGATAATCTGAAAACCTGATTGTAATACCTATGGAAACCAATTAATCAGCTAGCCTTTATTAACCACTTATAATTTGCTAGGCATTATACTTTTAAATAATGGAAATAAATATGAAAAGAAAAGTCCTACCCTCCATAAGGTTATATTCTAAGGGGTGGGAAGGGAAGAAGACGTGCATAAATAAGCTTATATAAGACACATTTAGTTTAGAAGGAAATGAAAGCTTGTAAAGCCTAAGGGATAAGGAAGAAGCTCTTTAAAAATGTCTTTGAGCTAAATCTTGGGAAAATCCAACATTCAAAAAGGTATTGATGTTCCAGTTTCTTTGTGGCTCCACGTGGTGGATTTTCTTTTCAGTTCTGAGTTTTCTGTGAGCTGCTGGATTATGAAATGGAATCATTTATAGCAGCAGCATAAAGGCATTATTATTACATCTGGAAAGAAATAATTTACAGAACAAAGCATTAAAGGCTACTATATCCATGACTAGAATTTACATTGAGAGTATAATTTGAATGACACTTAATGTAATGAATGTTTATACCAGCTCTAGGAGAAACTATGCATCCAGAAAGCCAAAATGTGATTTTTAGAATAGTTTCTATTCACTTTTTCAATTATTGTAAAACATTTCATATTTGTGTTCCTTTTCTCATGTCAACAGTCTTGCTGTCATGATTAGAGGACCAACCTTGAAATTAAAAAAAAAAAAAAAAAGACCAGGGTTCAAGGTTTTTTGTTTGTTTGTTTGTTTGTTTGTTTGTTTTGAGACATGCTTGTTGATATCATTATGGGCAAAACACTTAACATATCAGTGCTCCAGGCAATTCTGTAGAGTTAAAAAATGTTGAGGATTTGCACTGACATTTCTTGTTTCCATGTTAAGAAATCTCTAGGCATATGAGATATCAGAAACAAAACAACATTAAAAAAAAACTTCTCTAACAAAACACACAGAAATAGCAGTAAAAATACTTTAAAATATTCCATTGTCTTTATCAACTTCTCAACTTCTTTCTCCTTCTCTGTCTCTCTTTCTCTCTGTCTCTCTTTCTCTCTCTCTCTCTCTCTCTCTCTCTCTCTCTCTCTATATATATATATATATATATATATATATGTATAAATAATACATTAAAAAGTATAAATATAAAAATATCCTTCTCTTTGTTCTACTCACTTTCTCTCTCTCTCTTTACTGTGCAGTTGAATTGATCCACTGGACACCATTTCCCTTCCATGGAAAATTCCTTCCAGTGGCACATGTTCAAGGTACTATTAAATTTGCAAGGTTAGAGAAGAATGACTGATTGACTGATATTAGCACATATTAAACTGTCTTCCTTAAACAAAATAAATTGGGCAGACACTAAAACACTGAAGAGGAGGATATTGTGTGGAGACGCCAGGAAACACTTTGGAAGACATTAGTGGGATTCATGGATATGTAGATCTTTATATTCCCAAATATCTTAGAAAACTAGTTCTCTGCCAGTTTGCTTAACTTTAGTGGACTGACATGGTGCCCTCCTCAACTTTGCTTCATCACTATTGTGTTTTAGTTTCATCTCTTATCACTAACCCGAGTGAATCCTGTTTGCCTGCAGTTGTAATAAATTTCTCTTGCTTTTTCCACTGCCTGCTGTTTTGCTCTTAGACCCACAAATGAACTCAATCCCTTATTCCAAATTATTCTCAACAAGAAACAAAGATCTAAGTATTATCCCTCATTTGTCATAATATTCCACTTTATAGGTGCTCCATATAATTTTATTTAATGAAATTTATTTCTCCCCCTTTTCTTATCTCTTGTTCCAGGTCTGATTCACTCTATATCCCCTAATATTCCTCCCTTCAATGTCAATGAAAATCAATGATGTAAGTCACTTTTATACCTGAGACACTTTCTGACTGTTTTTTGGCTATTTCTGATTACACCTATTTAATATGCTTGTTGTAGATGAAGAGAGAGGCAGAGACAAGTGAAAATTTAAGAACCAGAGGCAGAAGCAGAGCTCCTGAGCAATCTAATAAATCTAGTTCATCATGGGTAGGGATGAATAAAGAAAGGGCACAAGCATTGCAAGATACCGGGAAATTTGTCATATCTAACACTAAAAGTGTTAAATTATATGTGTGGGGCTTTTAATAGCTAACTGAAGCCAGACCTAAATATAAGCAACTACTCATGTTTCATTTGATATTGCTCCAGTGATCCTTTCAATGCTTTCTAAATTTTAGAGATCTTTTGCCCTCACATTTCACAAACAGCACATTAATTCATCCCTAGAATGCAATGTCTGACTCAACTGTCTATGCTCACATATTCATAAACCTCAGTAAATAATAGTAATTTATATTTATACAATATTTACAGCTTTCTTGAAAGTGCTTTCACATATAATAACTCATTGAAGCAACATGGTTTAGTGAAGCGAAAATTACAAATATTATATTAAAAAACAAACAAACAAGGAATAAATTCTGTCTGTTATGTAAATATGCGTGTGACCTTAGGTAGGTCACATAAATTTTCTGAAAAATTAAGAGGTTAAATCAGATCAATGGTATTACACTCCCTTGCTTTTTCTTCCATGATTAACACACATTCAAACTGTATTATTTCAGTTAGTTTTCACTCAACTAATCAGAAAGGCCAAATATCAGTTTCTGATTTATCAGGACTCAAATAGAAATGTCCTATGATGTAGTAACTGAAGTCGTAATTAGAGGATGATTTAATTCATAGCTTCTAGTCCAAATCCTTATTTTTTTTTTTTTAATCAATGAAATAGAAACTGGAAGTGACAGACATATCTGAATTTTTTTTAACTGAATTGATTCTTCTGAGTCTACAAATTAGGTAGGACTATCCATATTTTGCTAATAGAAAATTGATGTAGAGAAGATAGTAGAGAAGTAGAGATAGTGAAAACACTGTTTTAATTCTTAGAACTGAGTTTTTTCATTTATTGTTGCAGCTAGCAGCTCAAATTCTTCCATAAGCATGCCACAGGGAGTCCATCCAATGTGATGGAGGGTTTCTTTGTTTTCCCTTAATATTGTGATATTACTGTTGATCATTTTAACCATGAATCTATCATCCTTCATCCTCACCACTACACCAGCCCAATCATACATTTTCTTGAGGACAACTGTTGCTCCTATTCTTTAAAGTTCTTCAAAGTTTTGTTTTTTAGTCTATCCACAGTTATCATGTATGTGTCTTCATGTTGTTACAGAGTGAAATTTATTTCCAATTCATTGGAGGTTCTTATATTCCATTAAAAATATATATATATATATTTTTTTTCACATTTTTTTTATTTAATAGCCTTTTATTTACAGGTTATATGTATGGGTAACTTTACAGCATTAACAATTGCCAAACCTCTTGCTCCAATTTTTCACCTATTACACCTCACCCCCTCCCCCAAATGGCAGGATGACCAGTAGATGTTAAATATATTAAAATATAAATTACATACACAATAAGTATATATGACCAAACCGTTATTTTGCTGTACAAAAAGAATCAGACTCTGAAATATTGTACAATTAGCTTGTGAAGGAAATCAAAAATGCAGGTGGGCATAAATATAGGGATTGGGAATCCAATGTAATGGTAAAAATATATATTTAGTCATACCAATACCCAGAATGATTAAGAGTGACTCGGAGGGAAGGAGTCATTATCACCACAACCATCCTTCTCTCATTGCCTACTTCTCTGATTTCTCCTTCACTCCTAGCCTAGGAAGTCCCAGAATCCATGCCAGACACAGTATAGGTTAGAATATTGATCATCACTTGGGCTTTCTACCTGCTTGCTTTTTTTTCTTCTCTAACCTGCCATCTTCTCAAAGTGAGATAGGATCACATATCAGTAAGAAAATAATCTTGGAGTTACCCTTAAGTTTTTCTTCCCTTTGCTTGATGTTTCACATGGTTGGAATGAGATAGAAGTCAATAATTCCATTCTTTCCAATGAAATATATTAATACCAGGGTCTTAATTGCAGCTGAATTTTGAACTTTTTTATGTTATTTTTTGAAAGCAGTGCCTATCTAGCAGTTTAAAGAGAAAGAAACTGAGACTCAGTTAGTTTAAATAATTTATTCATTTTTACATAGCTAGTGTCAGAGTTTTGTCAGTGATGGGATCTTAACCCAGATCTTAACACCATGTTCCATAATAGTAGTGCAAATGGTATGCCAGATAATCTCTTGAACTACCATGAAAAAGAACAGTAGAGCTTAATTACTAAAAAAGGCACGTAAATAACAATTGGGTCTATGTAGACTTTTTAAAACCTGTAATATAAACATTATATTTTCAAAAATTATAAGTGATTATATTTGAAACACTTATTCCTGTAAAGATATTTCATTTGAAAATAAAAAAAAAAATTGAATCATCAGATGCAAACCAAAAGGCCAAGTATTTATTTTCTAATCAGGTTCACTCAGTTAAATTGTATTCTTTCAAGTTTTTGTGGGAAAATAAATAACTTAAAATCATTCAACCTTTAATTCCTTCTTTCTCCCTTAATTTTATTAGATTAAATCTGAAGAACAGTATTTTTTTTTCCCTAAAAGGGTCTTTTTTTCATAGAATAATGCCTTAAAGCATTCTCTTCCTGGGCCAACATTTCAGAACTTCAATAATACTCCAGGTTTGTTGAATATATTTGCTCCAACAACTCAGATCCAAAGATAAAAAGGAAGGCTCATTATAATAATATGTTCAGATTCTGAGTTATATAACCATAGAAGCCAAAGTTACTAATGAATGATTGTTGTAGCTCTCATTTCTCCCAGTTTTCTTCCTAAAACATACTGTGCAGACAAAGAGCCAGAATAATCAACAGAAATGTTAAGAGTTTCAGGCTAGATCAAATTATTTCTACCAGGGAAGATGAAAATAAACATTTATATTAATAATATCTTTCATTAATACTTTATCTTCATTTGACACTTTAGTTAACAGATGTAATTTGATTCTCAAAATCCTCTTCGTCAGTTAATGCTAGGTTTACTATAGTAGTCATATATTTTACACAAGAGGAAACTGAGGCTTGGAGAGATGTCATGTATTATAGCTATAATTCCCAAACAGAAGGAAAAGATGACATGTTACTTTATCATGCTTCTGAGACACATAACTATAAAAGTGACTGTTGTTATGGAGATATTAAGTGGAGGATATGGGAAAGCAGTGCCCTTTCTACCCCACTAAAAGCATTATATTAGGAGTATTTGAGAAGTATCTAGATATAATGGAAAGAACATTAGACTTTTAGTCAAGAAAGCCTGGATTGGAATTCTGATTTTGACAGTGATTATGGACAAATCATCTCATTTCTCTGAGCCTTATTTTCCTCATCTGTAAAGTAGTAGTAGTAGTAGTAATTAATAATAATGATGATATCTACACTATCTACCTCATAGGTCATCATGAGGGAGCAGAATATATGTAAATGCATTCTATGCTTTGAAACTCAAATGAGTTATTTTTTTGTAAAATGACAAACCTCAAAACACTATATAAATGTAAGATATTACCATTAGATAGTAAGGGAAATATCAATATGCATAAGATGTTAGAGATGCCCTCAAGATACATACATTCTATTAAATAGATTAGGAATGTATGCAGATAGAAAACTGATCATATGCTGCTAGATGGAAAATACCTGAAATCAAAGAATTATAGATTTATTTCACTTGAGATTAAAATCAGTGTTATTCCCCCAAAGCTTAACAATAAATATCATGAGTAACTTTACTTTTTAGAATATGAGCACATTTAATTCATCATCTAGGAGAAACAGGTAAAAATAATTTGTTAACTTTAATCATTAAATAGCATTACAATTGTAGATTAAATGAGTTGACATGGTAATTAGTGAATGACTATTCTATGTCTAAATACTTTGCAAAACAACCTGGTTGTGTACATCATAACTAATTACGCAAATACTAAGTTTTTCTTGTATCTAGAATCATATTTATTAAAACTTTCTTTAAGAAAATCAACTATTTTTTATTCACTAAGTACCTTGAAAAATCCAGATAAGTGCCTAAAAATAAATTTTAATTCATATTAAATTTCATCAAAGTAAGAAACAAAGAGCCACAAAACAAAAGATTTTCAAATAAGAGATAATAATTTGAATATCTTTTATTAATACTTCTGATTTATGCATCATTTTCTTTCCAAAGAATGTTCAGCAGTTTACATAATTATAATGAAAGTTGTCTCAAATATTTTATAAAAAAACAAGAAAAATGGAAGATACTCAGAGCATGAAAATGTTAGCTGGGGAGCTTGATTCAGGGAATTAAGCAATAATATAAGAACTAAAATACCAAATACTGTAATTCTACTTTCTTATCAATATTTTCTATTTGTCTTGGGCAAGTTTTGTTTTTTTTTTTACCCTCAATGCCAAAGTTACTAAATAATTCTCAATTCAGCTAAAATAACAATAAAACTGTCTTTTTGATTTCACATTTCTATACTGAATCAAATAGATTACTTATAACCATAACACAGTTTATTTATTTTTAAAAATCTGATTAATTCAGAGTATTCTCTGAACAATCTAAATTTTTAAGTAATTTTGCCAAGAAGAAATCAATTAGTGAATTAACAAGATCTTCAAGAGGTCTAATTGAATTGATTAATCTTTCAATTAGTGAGCATACTATGTGCTAATACACATTCTATGCTAGATATTTGAGAAACAGAGAAAAAAAGTAAAACACCCTGTCATTAAGGAGCTTCCCATCTAGCTAAGACACAAATGCATTCATCTATCTATTTTTAATTTACTTATATATACATGCATAGATCTATATTTTATTTACTTATACTATCTAATGATAGATGATATAGCTAGAGAGGGATGGATTGATAGATAAATAGATAGGTGATAGACATAGAGTGATAGATATTTATAAAGATTGAAAATAATTTCAAGATAAGTTTCTAATAGCCCCAAGATAAAAAAAAAAAAAAAAAAGATTCATCTAAAAGTTAGTGAGGGAATTGAACCTAGAAATGTGGAACTATACATTCCAAACATAGAAGACGTATATATAACTGTATAATATAGCTAATATAGCTATGCAGATACAATCAGTATTTGTGGATACCTTCTGAGGGAGAAACCAATACTTGGTCGAAATCAGAGTAATGCATTGGGGAGTATGCTAGTTTGACTTGCAGTTAGATGAACAAGGTTTGACTTCTGCTTTTGTTCATCACTACTTGTATGAACTTGGGCATATCACTTAACATTTCTTGTTCTGTAAAAGAAGGGTGATGGATTCAATGATCAATTTGGTCCCTTCCAATTTACATCTATGACTCTGATTTCCTCAGGCAATTATTTCAATTTTGTTTCACATTGATTGTTATAAAGGGTTCCCTTTCTCTCCCTGTACATCAAAAAAAAAAAAAAAATCAGTCTCTTATTATACCTTTTAACTATTAGTCATGAATTTATCCTCTGTGACCAAGAAGACTAAGTTAAATGCCTCTTCCACATGAAAGACCTCAATATTCTTGAAAACATCTAACATTCTCTCTCCTTTTTGTTAGTCTTCTCTGAAAGTTAAGCATTTTTTAAATTAAAACTCATATGGTATGGATCCATCATGGTAATTATACTTTGGATAATATTTCTAGCTCATTAATACATTTTCTAAAAGAAATCAAAGTGGAAAAAAATCCACTTATGGTATAACCAGAAATTAATATGTACAGATTATCATGTACAGATATGACTATATTTGTCAATGCAGGATCTAAGAGTTTGGAATCTGATTTTCCAAAAGGCAAAAGAAATTTGGATTATAGCCAAAAATAAGCTAACCAACTAAAATGAGCATCACATTTCAGGAAAGATGGATATTCAAAGATATAAGGGAATTTCACCTATTTCTAGTGAAAAGACCAGAATTCAACAAAAAATTAGATCTCCAAACACAAAACTCAGGAGAAGCATAAAATCCAAAAAGGAAAGAACTCTTGAGAACTACATTTCTGTTATGAGTATACTTAGAGAGTGGGAGAATAATTTGATTTTATTATGATAATTTGAAAAATAAACTAGAGGTGGGAAGGTGATCATACTGGTAAAAAAGCAAAAAAGAGGTAAAATAAGGAAAATTACATCTCACAAAGAAGACCTATTATAATTGAGGGAAAGAAGGAAGGGGGATGAGCATTGTGTAAATCTTACCCCCCCTCAGATTTGACTCAAAGAGAGAACATCAAACATATTTCTTTTCACAGAGAAACTTGTCTCATCTTATAGGGAAGTGGGAGGGGAAAGGGAAAAAGAAAGGGAAAGACAGAAGGGAAAACAGAAGTATCGAGGGAAATGTGTTAAAAAAAAGGGGGGGGGAAAGGCTATATAAGGGAAGGGCTGTATAAGTAAGATGGTCATCAAAAGCAAAATATTGGGGAGGAGGGAAGAATGAAGAAAAGACAAAAGCATAACTTAGGGTAAATAAGATGGCAGGACATACAAAATTAGTTATTTTAACTATGAATGTAAATGGGATGAACTCTCCCATAAAATGAAAGCAGATAACATACTGAATTAAAAGCCAGAGTCCTACAATGTGTTGTTCATAAGAAACAAATTTAAAGCAGAGTGACACATACAGAGTGAAGGTAAAGGGCTGGAGCAGTATCTATTATGCTTCAGTTGAAGTTAAAAAAATAAAAAATAAAATAAAAAGCAGGGGTAGCAATCCTGATCTCAGATCAAGAGTCCCACCAAGGAGAATATTTGTTTATTCCTTAATGACAATGTTTACTCAAAGAACTGTCCAGGTTTCAGGAGTAAACACAGACCTGAAATAAAGAAAAGTCATTAACCCATGCACAAAAAGGAATAGTCTTCTCTTCTTTATGTTTTCCCAGCATTCTATCAAATAACTAGAAGCACTTTTCATATTCTCTAGCAAAAAAATTACATAAAAAAGAGACTTAGATAAGTTTCCTTTCCCTAGAATTGCTTATACCTCCCCGTTTTCTGGATTTAGAACTTTATGCTAAAGTTGGTTTCTGTTTCCAATGTGAAGTAAGAGGATTACCATCAAAGCTTCAAGCTTCTCCCACCCCCCCACACTGCTGTTTTCAGAGGTAGCTCTGAGAATTTTGCAATTTTTAGTGCTTTAAAATGTGTGTGATCTGTAGAGTAGTGTGGTCACCATTTTCCTGGTTTTCTTTCTGGGTCTTACCTAATAAGAGCCTTTGACTTCTTGGAATTGAAATTAATAATGTTCCTTAGAACTCCTGCTCAATTTTGTCTGGAAGCAATACTACCTGTTTATGCCCCTGCTCCCTTGAGCCAGGAGGTGATATTGTTCTTCAGGGCTCATATTCCTTTGGGATCAGAGATCATGTTATTTCTTACTGTCCCTGATTCCTTGTGACTAAATGCTCCTCTACACCCTTAAATTATGACATTAAATTATGAGTAAGAATAATAGAATTGCCAGACTCTGGTCCTGCATCCTGTTCTAGCACAAGAGTTCCCTGTGATCTATTTTTGAATATTGTTTCACATTGACCTTTTGTTAACTCTGATTTGATTTGAGGCTTAATGAAGGCAGAAATTACAGAGTTTGGTAATCTATGGTAGATGAGAAAAAGTGAGGAATTTGTGCTAAGAGGTTGGTAATCTAGGTGTTGGGGAAATTTTGATAAGTATGAGTCATAAAAACATCATGAAAAGGGGAAAGTTTTTGAGATAAATAAGTTTAGTTTTGGACATTCAGGGGAAAACTAACACATATAATAGTAATTCCTCAAAATATGATAGAAAAGATGGCAACTTGCTCCTACTCTACTCTTGTATTTTTGCTGCCTTTATTTGCTCATTTACATTGGCAAACAGAGTTAGAACTTAACAATAAGATAACCAAGAATCACAGGACTCTTTACTAGATATTAAGCAAATAAATATTATCAAGTTTATTATATACATCCTTAGATGCACACCATATATTCAATTAATATCTCTGACTGGGAACTAAGTCCTTGGTCAATAAAGAAGAATCCAAAAAAAAAAAAAAAAAAAAAAAAGATAAGATTTTGGAGTATTAGCTAACTAGGAGGAACTTGTTCTTTGTTCAAAAAAGAATGGTCCCTGGAGTTGAGGATGTCCTACTAATAGAATAAAAGGCCTCCATAGCCAAAACTTTGATGGAATCTGACAGAAGATCCTTGAGGGGAGGATTTTTATTTTTATTTTTCATCACCATTTTTTTGCCTTTTGTGTAAAAGTTGAAAATGATCTCTTAAGCTAAAAGATCATGGCCAAACCCAGTCTTTCTTTTGGGAATAGTAGGTGAAGCATTTCAACTGAGCCAGAACTTGGAAATAAATCATTATATAGCATAAGAGCAGCAAATTAGGACCATGCACAAAAGGAAACTAGAGATAGCAGGCCATTGTAGATTACAAGACTACCAAGGACCAAGTCCACTGGGAGCCATTTGATGACATCACTTGGAAATTTCTGTGACCTTACATTATCAGAAGTATAAGTTTTGGCAACATGTATTCTGTATGTTTTCTTTTCCTCATTCTACATATGATTTTTTGTGTGTGTGTGTTTCTTCTTCCTATGGAAGAATGTGCCCATGATTATGGGGAAAATGTTTCTGGTAATGTTCTTTTTATATAATGTCATTAAATGCTTTCTTAGAAATAATTGTGTTTCATTTCTGTCTATTAAAGATAAACACATCAATGAAGATACATAAGCTATTATTTTATGGCACTCAGGCCCACACAATCACTTTTACTTTTGACAACCACTACACAGAGGACTAAATATGAGAGCTGGAGGGGAGGGCTCCTTAACTGTGTCATAGGTTTTATGCAAAAAGCAAAAATACTAACAATTATAGATTACATATATCACAAAGTGAAATTGTTTGTATTTTGACTTCCCTTTTAACGAGCATTTTAAGCAAAGGGGGAATTAATATTTGTTGCGTTTGTTGAAGAGAGATTTTTTTAGAATAGTATAAATTGAACTAGATGATCACTGAGGACCCAGGAAACTCTAGCATTGCATGATTGTATGATTGTATGCCATTCTCTTTTATATTTCTGTTCAAAATAATGAACTCTTCCTTAGATATGTAATTAATTATCACTAAAATACTATATCATCTCTTGAATTTGGTTCTGCTACAAAACAAATAATGTTCTGAATACCCCAAAATATGTGGTTTCAAATCAATTTAATACACACACACACACACACACACACGTTAGGATTATTATAAGGTGCTAATTAAGTGGAATTTAGGAGATAGTAGTAAATCTAGTTTAGGAATTAGACAAATCAAACCAGAATTATACAAATCAAACCACAAAACAAATAAGAAAGAAATTAAAGAAGTAAATAGAATATTAGAAAAATTAGGTATAGTTGATCTTGAGAAAAATTAGAATGGAGATAGAAAGGAATATACTTTCTTCTCAGCAGTTCATGGAACCTATCTAAAATTGACCATATATTAGACATAAAGACTTCACTAAATTAAATGCAAGAAAGCAGAAAGTAAATGCTTTATCTCAGACCATGGATCAAATAAAAACTACATCAACAAAAAAGTTAGGGGAAATAGAGCATCAAAGTAATTGGAAACTAAACAATCTCATCTTAAAGAATGATTGGGAAGTCAAGCAAATTATAGATACAATTAATAATTTCACACAAGATAATGACAATGATGAGACATCGTACCAAAATTGTAGTGGATGCAGCAAAGATGGTAATAAGAGGGAATTTATATCTCTAGAGGCTTCACTTGAATAAAACAGAGAAAGAAAAGATTAATGAATTGCTCTACAATAAAACTCAAAAAGACCAAATTAAAACCCTCAATCAAATACTAAATTGAAATTCTAAAATTAAAAGGAGAAAAATATTGAAAGTAAAAACTATTGAACTAATTAATAAAACTAAGAGTTGGTCTAATGAAAAGCCAATAAAATAGATGCCTTGTAAATCTGATTAGAAGATGGAGGAGGAAAAATGAAATTAGTAGTCTTAAAATGAAAAGGGAGAACTTTCCACCAATGAAGAGGAAATTAGAGAAATAATAAGAGTTATTTTGCTCAACTTTTATGCCAATAAATTTGATAACCTAAGAAATGGATGACTACCTCCAAAAATATAGATTCTCAGACTAAAGAGAGGAAGTAAATTGCTTTGAATAGTCCATTTCAGAAAAAGAAATAGAACAGGCCATTAAACAACTTCCTCAAGAAAAATTCCAGGACCAGATGGATTTATATGTGAATTTTACCAAACATTTAAAGAAAATTGGCCCAATGCTATATAAATATTTGATAAAATAGGGAATGAAGGAGTCCTACCAAATTCCTTTCTATGACACAGACATGGTACTGATACCTAAAACCAGGTAGGCTGGAAACAGAGAATACAAAATTATAGACCAATCTCCCTATGAATATTGATGCTAAAATCTTAAATAAGATATTAGCAAAAGACTACAGAAAATCATCTCCAAGATAATACACTATGATCAAGTAGGATTTATAACAGGAATGCAAGCTGGTTCAATATTAGGAAAACTATCAATGAATTGGCCATGTTAATAACCTAAATTAACAAAAACATATGATCATCTCAATAGATGCAGAAAAGCATTTGATAAAAATCCAACATCCATTCCTATTAAAATCATTTGAGTATAGGAATAAATGGACTTTTCCTAAAATAATCAGCAGCATCTATTCAAAACCATCAGTACATCATATAGTAATGGAGACAAACTTGCAACACATTCCTAATAAGATCTGAGTGAAACAAGGCTTGCCCACTATCACGTTACTATTTAATATATGTATTAGAAATGCTAGCTATAGCAATAAGAGCTGAGAAAGAGATTAAAGGAATAAGAATAGGCAATGAGGAAACCAAATTATCACTCTTTGCCGAGGACATGATGGTATACTTAGAGAACCCCAGAGATTCTGCTAAAAAGTTATTAGAAATAATCCACAACTTTAGCAAAGTTGCTGGTTATAAAATAAACCCACATAAGTCATCAGCATTCTTATATATCACTAACAAAATCCAACAGTCAGAGTTACAAAGAGAAATTCCATTTAAAGTAACTACTGATAATATAAAATATTTAGGAATCTATCTGCCAAGGGAAAATCAGAAACTTTATGAGCAAAATTACAGACCACTTTTCACACAAATTAAGTCTAATCTAACCAATTGGAAAAATATTAAATGCTCTTGGATAGGGCGAGCAAATATAATAAAGATGACAATATTACCTAAACTAATCTATTTATTTAGCACTATACCAATCAGAGTCCCAAAAAACTATTTTAATGACCTAGAAAAATAACAACAAAGTTCATATGGAAAACAAAAGGTCAAGAATTTCAAGGAATTAATGAAAAAAAAATCAAATGAAGGTGGCTTAGCTGTACCAGATCTAAAATTATATTATAGAGCAGCAGTTACCAAAACTATTTGGTATTGGCTAAGGAATAGATTAGTTGATCAGTGGAATAGATTAGGTTCAAGGGATAAAACAGTCAACAAATATAGCAACCTAGTCTTTGACAAACCCAAAGATCCCAGCTTTTGGGATAAGAACTTAATGTTTGATCAAAATTGCTGGGAAAATTGGAAACTAATATGGCAGAAACTAGGCACTGATCCATACTTAACGCCGTACACCAAGATAAGGTCAAAATGGGTTCATGACCTAGGTATAAAGAATGAAATTATTAATAAATTAGAGGAACACAGGATAGTTTACCTCTCAGACCTGTGGAAGGGTCTTTATGACCAAAGCAGAACTAGAGATCATTACTGATCACAAAATAGAAAATTTCGATTATACCTAAACTGAAAAGTTTTTGTACAAACAAAACTAATGCATACGAGATTAGAAGGAAGCAATAAACTGGGAAAATATTTTACAGTCAAAGGTTCTGATAAAGGCCTCATTTCCAAAATATATAGAGAATTAACTCTAATTTATAAAAAATCAAGCCATTCTCCAATTGAAAAATGGTCAAAGGATATGAACAGACAATTCTCAGATGAAGAAATTGAAACAATTTCTAGTCATATGAAAAGATGCTCCAAGTCATTATTAATCAGAGAAATGCAAATTAAGACAACTCTAAGATACCACTACACACCTGTCAGATTGGCTAAGATGACAGGAAAAAATAATGATGATTGTTGGAGGGGATGCGGGAAAACTGGGACATTGATGCATTGTTGGTGGAGTTGTGAACAAATCCAACCATTTTGGAGAGTAGTTTGGAACTATGCTCAGAAAGTTATCAAATTGTGCATACCCTTTGATCCAGCAGTGTTACTACTGGGATTATATCCCAAAGAGATTATAAAGAAGGGAAGGGACCTGTATGTGCACGAATGTTTGTGGCAGCCCTTTTGTAGTGGCTAAAACTGAAACTGAATGGATGTCCATCAGTTGGAGAATGGCTGAATAAATTGTGGTATATGAATATTATGGAATATTACTGTTCTGTAAGAAATGACCAACAGGATAATTTCAGAAAGGCCTGGAGAGACTTACCCGAACTGATGCTGAGTGAAATGAGCAGGATCAGGAGATCATTATATACTTCAACAACAATACTATATGATGACCAGTTCTGATGGACCAGGCTATCCTCAGCAACGAGATCAACCAAATCATTTCTAATGGAGCAGTAATGAACTGAACTAGCTATGTCCAGAAAAAGAACTCTGGGAGATGACTAAAAACCATTACATTAAATTCGCAATCCCTATATTTATGCACACCTGCATTTTTGATTTCCTTCACAAGCTAATTGTACAATATTTCAGAGTCTGATTCTTTTTGTACAGCAAAATAAAGTTTTGGTCATGTATACTTAATGTGTATCTAATTTATATTTTATTATATTTAACATCTACTGGTCATCCTGCCATCTACGGGAGGGGGTGGGGGGGGTAAGAGGTGAAAAATTGGAACAAGAGGTTTGGCAATTGTTAATGCTGTAAAGTTACCCATGTATATATCCTGTAAATAAAAGGCTATTAAATAAAAAAAAAATTAAAAAAAAGGAATGATTTAATCCTATAACAAATAATAGTTTCCTAATGATATAATGATTGATGTATGCTCAGTGTACAACACATAATCAAGGACCTGTCAGGGTCAGAAGGACAAGCCCACTAAAGGACAAGCCCACTAGAAGAGAAGCTCCCTAGAAGCTCTCGGAGCCTCAGCCAGGATTCAGTGAAGGTGATTCACAAGCCAGAAAAGTCATCTTAAGCTCTCAGAACCAAGACTACAGAAGGCCTCTAAGAAAAACTAACCAAGTCCCAAGTGAAGGAGATAAAACTTTGAAGGAGACAATAAAAGATTTGGACTTTAACTCCTGGCTGCATTAGGGGTGATTACACTGAACTGAAACTAAGGCTGCCTCCAGAAGCCACCTAAGAAACCTGCTCCCAGAGAACATTATATTTTAGAGAATTATATATATATAATATCCAATAAAAGGAAATAGTAATCATATATAATTCTCATCTCATCTCATGCTTAACATGTTGGATTGTTTCATATTGGAATGAAATGAGGCACTCCTGTGTCATTGAAGAATTAACAAAGGATGTTTTAATTTACCCTAACACAATAAGAATATGGAATAAGAATATAAAAGGTATGAAACCTCTTTTTTCTCCATATGAAAATGCATGTGGTTAGTATGGAAAGTTATATGACTTGAGGGATCATCTGACTGCCACAAATTGAAGGGACCCTGAATCTACATGAATGAGACTTTCTATTCTTTTAGATGACTAGGATCTGAATCAATGGAAACAGACACTACAATGCATTGTATGATAATCTTGGTATTTATTATGGCAAATAACAAGCAATTCAGTTTCCTCTGATAAAACCATAAAAGAGAAAATGAATGTTTTACTTTTTCTCAGGTACTTTGAAAATGCTTTTTAAACTTGATACTAAGTCCCAAACTGTCATGTAGATTTCAGCTTGTTAAATTAAAATTGATTCACCCAACTGACCAATTCTGCTCATGCTCTGTCTTCTCTCTCTCTCTTTCTCTTTCTCTCATTCTCTCTCTCTTTCTCTGTCTGTCTATATGTCTTTATCTCTCTTTCTTTCATCTCTCTTATCTCTCTCTGTAAGTATGCATGTATACATATCTACCTATCTATCTATCTATATATATATACATATACACCTATATATGTACCTATATGAGTGTATACACACCTCTCGCACATTCCCACAATACATATATCACTTTTGGAGGGAGCAATTAGAATTAATGTGGTCACCACAGTTTCCATATATCAACTTTCCATTATAGTTCATGAAATAACCTGAACAGAATATTGGCAGAATAATTTTTTTTTCTATTGATAAGAATTATAGAGTAATTTTCTTATGATTATAACTATTGTCACCCTTCCCTTTTATAGATATGGAAATTGAATTGTTGAGGCAATTACCCAAGGTACAAGATGCTTGGTCTGAGCAGAAGACTTATTTTCCCTTCTTCATTAAAAGTACCTCATTAGTTGAATGCTCATTCAAACTAGAACTTCTCTATCTGGCCTTTACTGGCAAGTTGCAAATCTAGACTATTAACTGAGTTGAGCTCAGATTTATATCTTCAATGGCCCCATTAACCAGGCTGAAGGTTTCACCCTGTGAGGCTAATGGCATTTGTGACATCACAAATGGGTGAACTTGAGACCAGGAAAAAGTGCCAGAGAATGTAAGAAAGAAAAGATAATGACTCAAATGAAGGTGCTGGGAAGTTTTATGTGTTAGCTGCCCCCCACAGTCTGGCTAATGGGGTCATTCACCCATATATCTATGCAAATTCTCATTCATTTTCAGTTTTTAGCTCATGTCTAAAGGATTATTTATATAGTCTCTTGTAAGCTCATTCATGATTCTTGGCAGGAATATATATATATATATATATATATATATATATATATATATATACATTTCTTTGTTGTTACCTGAAAGTATTACAAATAAGATAACGTAAATATAGTATGAAGACTTTACTGTTATTGTCTAATAAACTTATTTACCCTTGGGTTAATTTTCTGTTCCTTGAATTATCCTGTAGAGTATATTTCTGCTTTTGATAATGATGCCATCTCCATTCCATTCACACTTTCTGTGCTTCATTCCTTCTATTTCTCCCTGTCTATCTATGTACTTACAAAACATAATACACACATTGCATGCATGCATATATATGTATCTATCTACATATAAATACATACACATGCATGTATATATATGCATTATTGCTCTAAATGTCTTTTTGTTCTAACTGTTCACATTGATATGATATTTTATAGTTGATAGTGTCTTTATTCTAGTATTATTCCCATTTCACTTGTGATTGGAGGTATTGTAATGTTCAGATCTGACAATAGATCTATAATCATGTCATGACATATAAAATTGTCGGTTTCAGGTTTCAAAAATCAAAATCTGTAAAAATAATACTTCATGCACTTGTTATTATTTTCAAAGAGATAATGGTCACAATGAACTTTATAAAAGTGAAATGTTGCAAAAATAGCAGTTGAACAAAAGACAAATAAATAACTTATACTTGAATACACATCAAATACACATAAAAGGAACAATTAAAACCCAGGTCCTTCTCCAATTTGGGGTCATAAGCATTTATTGCTATTTAACATTGTTTCTTCATGACATCAATAAGATACCTGCTATTGTATATGGAAGGATGTTAGTATGTTGCCTCAAATGGAATATACTAGGAAACAAATCATCTATAAGTAAAATACAAATATAATACATTCCAAATTAAAAAAAAAAGCAATACTTTTTGGATGATTTATATCTTTGAATTGTTCATGTCAAAAATTCCATCAAAAGTCAATAATCAAGAGTTAATGAACTACCATGAAACAGTACTTTTTATCCAAATTTAGAATAGTTGAATTTCCTTATGACTAAATTTCTCTTTGTCTGTCAATGTGCTTTAATTTAGTGTTTTTTTTATGATTAAATCTATATGCTATAACTGATATTTATGAAACTCTTTGTTATTGAAAAAATTTCTTTCTAATCCCATAAGGTAGGCAATGACATATGCACTTTAAAGAAAAAAAAATATTTCTGGAAAGGACTTTAGGCAGATTTGTGCTGGAGCTAGCTCATACCATCTCTTTAGAGCTGATTGTTAGATTTTCAATGTGAGGATTTATCCCATCGAGATCAGGGATTGCTACAAATAAGAGCTTGATATATTGCTTTGTTGTCTAGAATTAAGAAAATGAGTGATGGGGGAAATGTTAATAATACAGATTAAATCTGAAAATATGCAGTGCATGCTTTTTTTTTTTCTTTTTCTCTTCTTCCTCCCTTCCTCCCTCTCTTTTTCCCTCCCTCCCATTTCTTCCTCCTTCCTTTTTTTTCTTTCTTCCCTCCCTTCTTTCCTTTTTCCTTCTTTCCTTCCTTCCCACCCTTTCTCTCTCCCTCCCACATTCTCTCCAATACAGAATTTTTTCTTATATGATAAATTAACAACAAATAAACAAACAAGCAAATAAAAAAACTTTTCCCTAAGCCAAAGAGCTCATTGTATTTTTTTCAGGGTTTGAAATATATAACTTTTATAAATAATCAAATAATGTTTTACAAAATTAGCTTTGACAGGCAAGTAGGCTGCTCAATCAATAGAGCACTAGCCCTACGGTCAGGAATAACAGATCAAATCCAGCCTATGACACATACTATCTGGGTGACTATGGACAAGTCACTTAGCCCTGATATTCTCAAAAAAGGATACTAGCTTTGGGAATAGTACTGATTTAAATACTACAACTGATTACACTACTCTTATTGCAAAATATATACTTATTTTATCAATATAATCTTTAAAAGCAAATTTTAAAAATTATCTTGACAATACTTAAAAAGAGAATATCAGTGTATTAGTAGAATTCTATCCTTAAAAATATTGTTTAATTTTTAGATGAAATTTATTAAGCTTTAGTACAACAGAATCTCATGATGATTAATCTATTTCCTTTCCTTGTTTTCCTCTTTTTTAAATCTCCCCTTAAATGTTTGTCACTCCATTCCTCTGTTTCACAAAGTATTTAGATATTTAGATAGGGACTATTGAGACTTCTTATTTTATGGCTCCATAAAACGTTAGAATGATAATTGTGGATGCTTGTAAGATATTTTAGTGTCCACTTTGAGAAAAACAACAACAAAATGAAACAAGCAAACAAACCAAAATGACAACAGACTATCACTCTTTCCTGTCATTTATTTCTCTTCCAGGAAGCTTGGTTGGCATCCATGAATCCCAAAATAGATTTGATAAGTAAAACATGATCTGTTTTTCAGAATCTTTTAAGGATATGTATTTTATTCATCCTTTATCATTTAGAAATAACCCAAGTGATTGTATTGAAAAATCCCAAAGTACAATTAAAAAAAAAAAAAAAACATGAATTATACAAAAGATTAAACCACTTTGAAATAATACTACAACAATTTAGCTATGCTTTGTGTTTCTCTAAATTTATCCATCAAATGTCTATGCAATTAAACATTAGCTCACTCATTACTGTTTGTGCTTTACTTGTTGTGTGGATATCCTTGTTGTGTAGGTATAAATGGAAATCACTCGATAATGCCAATTGGAAAAAATGCTTTATTTCTGCTCTATGTGTTTTGTTCATACACACTTTATATTTCTGCATATGCCTTTGTGTTGCCTCCTTGAGTAGAATATAAGCTTCTTTATGACCTTTTTGCCTTCTTTCTAGTCCCAGGTAAAATCCCATGTCGAAGAAGAAGTCTTTCATGACCCCATTTATTACTGTGCCTTCCCTCTTTTAATTATTTTTAATGTATCCTGCCTTTTTTTGTTTGTTTGTTTGTTCAGAGTTATTTGCATTTGCCTTACCCATTATACTGCAAGGTTTTAGAGAACAGTGATTTCTCTTTTTCTTTTACATTGTATCCCCAGAATTTAGCATAGTACTTGGCCTATAGTAGGTATTTAATATGTATTTTTTTGATGGATGACTGATATGGCTCACTGACCTCTACCACATATATCTACCATTAGCACTGTATTTGAAATATATGTAAAAAGCCATTTTTAATTATTAAAGCTTTTTCTTTTCAAAACATATTGCACAGATAATTTTTCAACTTCCATCCTTGCATACACTTGTGTTCCAAAATTTCCCCTTTCCTCCCACTGCTTCCTAGATGGCAAGTCATCCAATATATGTTACACATGCTAAAATATCTATTAATTCCAATATATGTAAACATATTTGTACAATTATTTTGCTGCACAAGAAAGATCAAATTAAAAAGGAAAGAAAATGAATAATAAAATAAAATGCAAATGAACAACAACAAAAAGAGTGAGAATGCTATGTTGGGATCAACACTCAGTTCCCACAGTCCTCTCTCTGCATATAGATGGCTCTCTTCATCACAAGATCATTGGAAGTGGCCTCAATCATATTATTTGAAAGAGTCATGTCCATCAGAATTGATCATCCTATAATCTTGTTGTTGCTGTGTACAATGATTTCCTAGTTCTGCTCATTTCACTTACCATCAGTTCATGTAAGTCTCTCTAAAACCAACTTGCTAATTGTTTCTTAAAAAACAATAATATTCCATAACATTCATATACCATAACTTATTCCACCATTCTCCAACTGATGAACATCCATTCAGTTTCCAGTTTCTTGCCACTACAAAAAGGGCTGCCACAAACATTTTTTGCATAGGTGGGTCCCTTTCCCTCCTTTAAGATCTCTTTGGGATATAAGCCCCGTAGAAACACTGCTATATCTAAGGTTATGAACAGTTTGATAATTTTTTGAGCATTGTTCCAAATTGCTCTCCAGAATGACTGGATCTGTTCATAGTTCCACCAACAATGTATTAGTGTACCAGTTTTCCCACATCCCCTCCAACATTTATCATTATCTTTTTCCCTTCATCTTAGTCAATCTGAGAGGTGTGTTACTACACACACATATATCACAGTTGTATATCACAGTTGCCTTAATTTGCATTTCTCTGATCAATAGTGATTCAGAGCATTTGAAAAAGCCATTTTTTATTATAGCTATTTATTTACAAGATATATTCATGGGTGATTTTTCAGCATTGACAATTGTAAAACCTTTTGTTCCAATGTTTCCCCTCCTTCCCTCCACCCCCTCCCCCAGATGGCAGGTTGACCAATATATGTTAAATATGTTAAAGTATAAGTTAAATACAATATATGTATACATGTCCATGCAGTTATTTTGCTGTACAAAAAGAATCAGACTTTGAAATAGTGTACAATTAACCTGTGAAAGAAATAAAAAATACAGGCAGACAAAAAGAGAGGGATTGGGAATTCTATGTAGTGGTTCATAGTCATCTCCCAGAGTTCTTTTGCTGGGTGTAGCTGGTTCAACTCATTACTGCTCTATTGGAACTGATTTGGTTCATCTCATTGTTGAAGAGGGTCACGTCCATCAGAATTGATCATCATATAGTGTTGTTGTTGAAGTATATAATGATCTGCTGGTCCTGCTCATTTCACTCAGCATCAGTTCGTGTAAGTCTCTCCAGGCCTCTCTGAAATCATCCTGCTTGTCATTTCTTACAGAACAATAATATTCCATAATATTCATATACAACAATTTATTCAGCCACTCTCCAATTGATGGGCATCCACTCTGTTTCCAGTTTCTGAGCACTACAAAGAGGATTGCCACAAAAAATCTTGCACATACAGTGAAAAAAACATTTTTTAAAGGTCTAGCTCAATTAATGATTAATGAAAACATACAATTGATTTTTCTAAAATAATTTTATGAGGGATATTTATACATACATACAGAAGTATTTTGTTATTAATATACAATTTTAATTTTAAAATAAATCAATTTTAAATGTTCAGTTTTAATTGAAATTTTGCTTCTTTGAATTCATTTGTAAAACATCAGTCTCATTCATCTACTAAGGGTTTATTAATCATCCACTATGTACCAGACAATGAGCTATATTCTGGAAATATGAGTAGAAATTTTAAATCATCATATCAAAAATCTTACATTCTAATGCTTGGGGACCTAAACATAGAATACTATATCTATGTATCTATCTATTTCTTTATCTAGATAGTTATATAAATATATGTATTTGCACAGATATACATGATATGTGCATGCATATGCCTCTATTCACATGTGCATATGTCTGTATTGTTGAGTCACTTAGTCATATACAACTCTTCAAGACCCCATGGGTCATGGTAAAGATATAGGAGTGTTTCCTTCTCCAGGGGACTAAAGCTTAATCATAATCACACAGATAGTATCTGAGGACACATTTGAACTCAGGTTCTCCTGACTCCATATCCAGGATTGTCATTCTCTGTCTCTCTTTGTTCAATGATATATATTCATAAATTTGCACATGTGTATGTATATAACATCCCTATGTATACATATCTACATACATGTTATCTATCTATATACATATAAACATATCCATGCATATATACATACACTTATACACACAAAATACACTCACAGACATACATGCATATGCATGTATAAGTATGTATATGGTTTTGTAAATTTGAATCTAAAAATGTCCACATATGTATTTACATATGCATATATACACATATGTGGATATGAAAATATACACATGCATAATACACATATTTGTATGCAAATATACAAGCATATTCATACATGTATCTGTGTGTATATACATGCATATACATACACAGCTACATAAATATGCATATAAATATGCCTGTATCCATATGCACATGAATACTCTCATAATTTGTATATGTGTCTGTGTTGAAATATTCATGTGTGTGCACAAGTTTTTACACATATATAGTCATACACATATCCATATCTATCTTTCTAACTCCATGTTGATATCTCTTTCTCTCTCTCTTTCTTTCTTTCTTTTTTTCTTTCTTTCTTTCTTTCTTTTTTTCTTTCTCTCTCTCTTTCACTGAATGATCAGTAAGAAAACTTCCTCTAAATTCTCTAAGAGAACTGGCAAAGACACTGAAAAATTGAATGACTTGCCAAGTATCACTTAGCTGGTACATGTGAGAAACTGAACTTGAAGTTGTATTCTTTTGTTCTTTACATTATTACACACTGTGACATACAATATAAAATAATAATTATGAGTGAAATGTATCTATCTTTTAATTCTTAGGAGTGGATAAATAAATAGAAAACTATCAATTACAAAAAAATCCTTATATTTACTTTTCTTTAAACAAGACTCTAATTAGAAGAGATCTATAAAAGTATCTTGTCCATTTTTCTATTTTATAGTAAAGAAAATTGAGATCCTGTGAAAGGTTTTGATTTTTGAAGAACACAATGCAACATTTTAGTGACAGAGCTAAGATTAGAAACCAGAACTATAGCAGTTCTGAATATCAATATATTTCATGTACTAAATTATCTATCTATTGATTTTCCATATATAAATGAGGTCATCAAATGAAGTTAGATTTGGTATAGATTATGGTAAAAACAAATATTGAAATCCATTTCAATTTTCACTCTCCTCCTAATATAGGAGAATTAAAACCAAAAGTTAAAACAAAACCAAGAAAATCGGAATGTCAAAATGCATTTAACCCATTTACAGAAAACAATGTAATAATCAAAAGGTAAGGTTAGCGGAGATAAAGATGAAATAAATAATGTCTTTAAGGGAATTTAAAGTATTCATAAATAGATTAGAAATACATTTTAGGCATATTTATTAGAGAATATTAGAGAATAATCTGTTGTCTTTTAGATTGTGTTAATCTAGAGAATTTATTCATGTTTGTCTTTAAAGAACATAGAGTGTTCGGTGGAATACTTTTAGAATCTTTCCTGTATTGATATTTGATCAAAGAAAATGATAGTTTTCAATGCTGTCTAGATGTTTGTTAAAAAAAAAAAATAATTATACTGAACTAGCAAATTATAAAATTTCATTGAAATTACTCAATTTATCTATCTAATCTTTTGAACCATTGCCTACCCCAAATCTTTATTATTAATTTGATTTTATTTTTCCTAATTCATTAGCAATTAATATATTTCAATCTAGTTTAATAAATCTAATATAGAATCATATACATACAAGAAATTTACCCAATCTCATTGTTTTATTTTAGAAAGGAGGGAACTGAATCCCAGACAGATTACATGACCCAGGGTCATGTAATGAGTACATAGTAGAATTCTAATTGAAACCCAGTTCCCTAGAACTCACATCTAGCACTGAATAAGGTTTCCTCAGAAAGGACTAGATCATAGGCTTAATGTTCAAATTAAATAATATGTAGCTTATGTTTTACAAACCTTAAAATGCTTTATATATGTTAGCTGCTTCTTCTACCACTACTACTACCAATACTACCACTACAGCTATTACTTCTACTACTACTACTACTATTACTATTTCTACTACGACTATGACTACTACTACTACTACTACCACGATGACTAGAGTACCACTATGATTTATGACTATTACCACTAAATAGACTGTGTTCTAAATAGTGTGGGCCAGTACATCTGATATTTATCCTCCTATGCTGCCTTTGCAGTATTTATTTTGAAATGTTGTATAATTGAGTTTGCAATCTAGTACCTAGCATAGTAAATGGTAAATAATAAGTCTTTAATAAATGTTTATTGGTTTTTCTGCTTCGCCTTAAATATATGTGGTGAGAAAAAATGGAAGAATATGCTGTTATCTATGTCATATGTACATAGATATAAATGCATATATGTATGCATCTATGCATATAAATATATATGTCTGTATATTTATATGTATATTTATATACACAACCTGATATATATACACACACACACACAAAGATGTATATAAGGATACATTTGTATATATATGATATTTGTGGGAAGTGGACATTCATCAGAGGATGCATTGGTAGGCAAGGATACATTGTCATCTGCATTTTTGGGAGTAAAGATACATCACTAAGATCAGAGATTCATTATAATATTAGTCTAGGGGGAAAAAACAACCAACCAACCAAGAGTGTTCACATTGGACATGTTTCTCTTATACTTTCTGATTATAAAATGAAACTGATTCAACTAGCCACATAAGATATCAGCATCACTACTTTATAGCCACCTTAGTACAACAGTGAGAATATAGGGTAATAGGGGACAGATCTATGCATTCTTTAGTATAGGCTTTCTACTAGAGAACACTGTCTTGCAATTCAAGGTAAAATCTTTTCTAGACTTTATTATCTTAATTGTCTAGGACACTGAAAGTTTAAGTAACTTGCTCAGTGTCCCATATTTATTTTACTATGTGTCAGAAATTAAATTTAAATGGATGTTTTCTTAATTTTAATTTTCATTCCACTATGTTGACTATGCCATGGAGTCTTGTGTGGTATTACATCTGCCCTTAATAAAGTTTAATTGCATGCTTACCACGCATTAAAGTCTTTTAAATGAATTTTTTCTTTTAAGGAGGTACTCCAAAGACAATCATGAATACAATTTTTTTTGTGTGGTTAAAATGTTTTATTTCCTTTAGAATTTCCTTTATGTTTAAGTAAAATTCATTATACCATTAAAGAACATTATGCTCGATTGTAGAGATAAAAAGAAGAGATGAAATACTCTTTCCCTCAAAGAACTTACATTCTACTGTCCATTACCTGTACAGTATAAGTACATTATAACATTTCTTTATTAATTATTTTTATGTATGCTTTTGTGTATTTCCTCTTTGACTAAGAATTCTCTGAAATAAACATAAAAAGCATAAATTACATAATTGATAGATAAACTACGCCCTTTTTGAGAATATTATTTAGTTATACCCAATATATGTTCCATGAATATAATCATATTTGGAGTAAAGGATTAGAATTTACAATACCAGTTTACAAAGGAATACAGAAATTAAGAAAGAGATAGGAGACAGATAGAAGCTATGAAAGAATGAAGGTGTTTGAATCATGCAAATGAACCCTGACTGTCCATCAAATTTTGACATGATAAGAACACTAGCATTAATATTGATGAGCAGTCTTGTCCTTGTTAACTAGAAAAAGTCATTCCACATAGAATTGTGTTTTATGTTAATGCTTTAGTCCATCAAGAACTTTGTCTTCTTTATTGAGCCTATGGGTGGTTTCACTGAGGGAATAACAAATGTCTTCTCGGTAGTACTGTATTTTTGGCTAGTATGAATAAAATGAATTACTAATTTATAGATTCTTTTCAAAGCTGAGTTAGGTGACCAGTTAATTAGTGTACATGTGCCATTCTCTTCTCATCATTTCTTCTGAGAGATTCAATCCAGTGTCTCCAAATAAAGTCAAAATTGTTATGTGTCTCACTGGACAGCTAGTGAGGTCAACTTGCTCATAATGAAGATCCTTAAATTCTTCTACTTCCCTTTAAATGTTCCTTTTTTTTTTTTTTTTTTTGGCCAGGAGTCTTAAATCAAAAAAACCTATTAGAATAAAATAAAATCCAATTTTATGGGCCATAGAGACCATGTAATTTCATTTATCACTTCTGCCTCTCTCTTTTTTCATAGATCTATTTCTAACACTTTTCCCCCCAGGGAATAGTTTTTCCAACTGCATTAGTAAACTAAAGCTGTCTCATTGCCCAATCTCTTATATCTGTGCTTTCTAATCTCTGAGGTCCAGAAAGAACGCATCTGGCTAGCCCAAATTTCCTGACACAGTCATTGTAGTCAGTGACAAGCTATGTGTGAGAGACTTATTTTTCTTTATGCTTTGAAAAGAAAATATTTCTAAAATCATTGCCTCAAGGTAGTTCCCACATGAAAAAGTATTCTTCAAACTTTGATGTTCCTTAAATGAAAACTTGCCTGCTCCCAAAATGGCTGCTAATTTAAGATGAATGTCAGTTTGCTAATGTCTAAATAAAATCTTTAAAGGAAGATAAAACAATGAGATATATATTATATATACACATACACACACATATATACGCATATATTGTAATGCGGGAGAAGCTGAGCAAGACAGAGATTAGAGACCAATTCAATAGTTTATTAAATGGAGAGAGATACTGGGACCAATGGATCCATGTTTGGTCCCAGGGCTGGATGAGACTATCATCTCAAAGAGTCCAGTACTAAGTATCACAGAGCAAGCTTTTTTTATTGGATAACAAGAACAATGATATAATGGGGGAAGTACCTGGGATGATACAATGGAGGAGGTACAGGAGAGGCTACTGTTATTCTAATGACTTTTAAAATGGATAAACCTTTATCCTGTCAAAGAGGAATGTCTATAACCTAAAGGTATAAAACCTTTATCTCATCAACCATTTAAGAGGAAATGATAATAGCCTGGGGTTTTGGGGCAGAGCAACAAAGGTAGACCTTTATCTCATCAAACATTAAGAGGGAAAGGTTATAACCTCAGGCAGAATAACTAAATAGGACAATTAGGGAAACTAGGTCAGGTCATCAAAAAGGGAACTTTGGCACAACAATACTTATCAGGACATTAGTCTTGAGAGCTTTTTAAGTGCCTCTATATCATCTGTAAATATGATATAAAATATTCTATAAACTATTTTGAAATATATAGATTTGATTCATTTTTTTTTCAGTTTTAGCAGATTTTCATTTCTATGGTCTGCTCTTCTTTTTTTACATGAAACTAAAATGATTACATGAAAGACATTACAAAATTACATGCATTGTCACAATTTATGTGTATTTTCTAGATTCTCCTGATATTTTTTTCACTACCTGCAAAAATGCTTCCTTATTTTTCTTTTCTTAAAAGCTTTGATTTCATATACTTCCCTTTCCAATAATCCTTTTTATAGTGTCATTCTTTATTCTGAAACATCTTTTATATAGAAATCCTAAAATATATTTATTTCCAGCATAAGTATCATATAAAATGATGAAAGCTCTCAGAACCCATTTGAGGAGGAAATTGGAGCCTGAGAATTTGAAAATTTTATACTATATAAGGAAAGGATATATGGATGGTAGAAAATGTCAGGGAAAAAAGAAGAAATTCTTATTACTCTATAGATTTAGAATGTATTTAAGATAAGTGGTCTTAATATATTGTTGTTTAGTTGTTCCTGAGTATCTGAGGCACATAGCACTCTAACCCCCTGAAACATATAGCTGCCCCTTTTATTTATTATCTACTCAATTCCTAATTTGGATCATTAAGATAGTTTATAATCCATATGCAATAAAATGTAGGAGTATTCAACCACGTGGAAAATGGCATAAACTGGAAAACTGAGTTTAAATGCTATTTGAAACACTAACTGTATGATTCTGCAAAATCACAACCACTGCCTACCTCAGTGTCCTCATCTGTTAAATGGAGTTAATAATAGCATCCACTTTTCCTATTTTTTGAGAAAAAAATGAGATAAAAGTAAAGTATTTGCAAAACTTAAGCCACATATAAATGCAAACTACATTATAAACATACTACTCATGCAATTATAGAAAGAACTTGAGAAAAAATGTATTTCTGGCAGCCTTCATTTTCTTCTCTAAATAACTACTTCTTTATAACCTTTTCTTTTCCCTTTCCCTTTTCTTCTCCATCTCATGGCTGTATATTATACTCTTTTCTTCTTTCTCTTCCCTTTCCTCTTTTTTCTATCTTGAAAGCTCTCTCCCTCCTTTTTTTCTTTTTCTACACTTTATTTCCCTATCTCTTTCTTCTCTGCTTTCTCTTCTTCCTTCATCCTTCATTTTATCCCTCATGATACCTATATTGCAAGGAGAAAAAGATGGAGAACTAATTAAATTTTTTGGTTGCCTATAGTTTGTATCACTCTTATACAATAGCTTGATGTATTTCTATACTTCATCCATACCCATATGATATGATCTTAAGATTGTGTCTCAATGTGTGGTTCAGAAATGGTGAGGGGTCACCATTTAATAAAAAAAAAAGCTGGAGAGATCTCTAGAAGCAAAGCAAAGTTTATTATACATTCTTGAGAGAAGGACTTCCCACCCATTGAGCAGACAATGGAAGGGAGGAAGCACCTTGGGGGGGGGGGGGAAGGAGCAGAGTCAACACTTTTAATCCCTAATACAAATACCCCCTCCCACCACTGACCCTCATCCTTATTGACTGAGGATTTTACCTTCCAAATGCTGGAACTACCCAAGACCAAAAAGTACATAGTTGCCCATATTTAACTGAAATTGGGAGATACTGATGTCATGGGAGGATAGCAGGAAGGGGACTTAAGTATGCTCTTGACTAAAGGCTCAAAGTCCTTCAGGCCTACTCAAACTCTGAAGTAGATGAAGCCTTACTCAGTTTTCACAATTGTCTTGAAAGATATCCCCTCATCTCATTCATCAATAATACCAACACAAGTAGAAGAAAATGATAAATATAGCAAAGCAAACAGGACATTTTTGAATGGAGTATAAAATCCTCCAGTAAAATTTGATAGTGGTGAGATTATAGATAATGGGATCATAGATCAAGAAGTAGAGGAGATAAAGATATCATAAATCATTTACATTAACTCCTTTATTTTACAAATGACGAAAATTAAGTAAATTAGGTAGTTCAGTGGATAGAGCACAATACCATAAGGCAGGAAAGATTTATCATTTTGAATTCAAATATGACCTAAGATTCTTAAAAGCTGCATGACTCTGGGCAAATCACTTAATCTGGTTCACTTCAGTTCCTCATCTGTAAAATGAGTTGGAGAAGGAAATGGTAAATCAATTCAGTATCTCTGCCAAGAGAACCCTAAATAAAGTCAAGAACAGTACTGAACTGAAACAACTGAAATAGTTCAACAAGAACAATACTTTGGTTTAGAGATATCAGATTTAGAGCTACAAGGGATTATTGATGCTATCTAATCCAACTGTCTCAATTTACAAACTGAGGGATAAAGAGAAAGTATGCAGAGTATGAAGAGATTATTCCATAATTATTCAACTAGCAAGAGTAAAAGGGAGGATTTAAACCCACATCTTCCTGATTCCAAATCAACTACCCTATTCACTCTAAGTATTTCCTTTCAAAGACAAGATTACTGAACTTTATGAACTCTGATTTCATTAGTGTAGAGAATTCTCATGATGAAAACAAAAAATTCTTGTACAAACTGAAGTCCTTGCTTTTTTCTGCAATTTATAATCTTGAGAAGTGCTTAAAACACTAAATAGTTAAATGGCCTTGTGAAATCATACAGCCAGTATGGCTTAGGAGAAGAATGTGACCTCAGGTTTCCTGAATTTTAAGGACATTTATGCTATGCTGTCACCCAAGAGAGCTTCAAATCCAACCTGTGAATGGTACTATCACATTGAGAAAGTCAGATGAGCTCCTGGGCTTCATTTTTGATCCGGTAAATACATATAAATAAAAAATGAAAATATGTATATCAAATAAATAAAATATTTTATGAGATTCCTCTCAGCTCTAGAACTATTATCTGTTTATCCTATCCTATAAATAGGTGGATAAGCAGGAAAGCCATAATTAGAACTTATCTCTTTGACTCTTTTCACTTATTTTTCATGATACTACATTTACTCCAAATTCTCAGCCACTTGCTTAACCATCCGTCCCTTCCCCAATACTGAAAGTAGTTTTGCCCTGGTAATTATGTCAGAAGCCATTATTTGTAGCCTTTTCCAACCACAAACCTTTAAGGTTTGGTTGTATTCTCAATCCATTTCCTCCAGGTAAAACACACTTTGGCACATGATTTTATTAAATTGATTTTTTTTTTTCTTTTTAAGCCACCTTTGAAACAATTTTAGATTCACAATCTGCTACACACTCATTGGTGTAGGCTTAGACTGAGGCCTCTACATTTTTTCCCAATTCTTTTAGCATACCATAGTTTGCTCAGTTCTCATTCTTTTTTTAGACTTTAAATCTTTGCCTATTAGGGCATTGCTGATGGCTTTTCCCCCTTTGTTTTGGAGAACATAGTTTTGAATACTGTGTTTGACACTTTCTTTCTATCTGTGAAACGTTGTGCTAGTACCTTCCCTTCTATAAAAAGTGTTTTCTCATCTATAAAAACACATAAAGTTATAAAGGAATGGCAGTAACTGATTCTTCAAATTGTTAGATTAAGAAATGGAAAACTGCTGTACAGTAGCAATGAGATATTGATGAATATAAAAGGTGAACTGGGGAAAAGAAATGACAGGACCGAAAATATTCTTCAGGAAATGAAACCAAAGAAAAAAAAATGAAATAATGGACAATGTATGGTAGAGAGGGAACTCAAAACAATAGGATAAGTAGAAAGGTGAGGTGAAAATATTACAAAAACAAGAATAGCACAACATATACATTATAGATGACCAATAAAAAAATTAGGATAATTGTTAATTAGATAAACACATTAGGTACCTAGAAGGCAAGTAAAATTTTTCAAAATAAGAGGTAAATGCAGATGATGTTACAGGAATGAGGGAGAACTTTCCTCTTACAAGAATCAAGTTTGAATTTTGTTTTTTCTACTTAACCATGATATTTTGAATATTAAATCACTTTTTTTCTATGGAATTATTTTCCCCTCATCTTTGAAAATAGGGAGTTGAATCCCAATGCCTCCTTTTAGCACAAAATACAATGATTGAAATAGTAATTTTTTTCTTAAGATAAATGTAGCCATATCTCCCTAAAGAAAAAATGATTGTTGATAAATGGTCAAAGGATATGAACAGAAAATTCTCAGATGAAGAAATTGAAACTATTTCTAGCCATATGAAAATATGCTCCAAATCATTATTAATTAGAGAAATGCAAATTAAGACAACTCTGAGATACCACTACACACCTGTCAGAGTGGCTAGAATGACAGGGAAAGATAATGCGGAATGTTGGAGGGGATGTGGAAAAACTGGGACACTGATACATTGTTGGTGGAGTTGTGAACACATCCAGCCATTATGGAGAGCAATTTGGAACTATGCTCAAAAAGTTACCAAACTATGACCTTTGATCCAGCAGTGTTTCTACTGGGCTTATACCCCAAAGAGATACTAAAAAAGGGAAAGGGACCTGTATGTGCCAAAATGTTTGCGGCAGTCCTGTTTATAGGGGCTAGAAACTGGAAAATGAATGGATGCCCATCAATTGGAGAATGGTTGAATAAATTGTGGTATATGAATGTTATGGAATATTATTGTTCTGTAAGAAATGACCAGCAGGATGAATACAGAGAGGCCTGGAGAGACTTGTCAAGAAAGCAGTGAAAGTGTCACTACTCCAGGCAAAAGCCCACTGTGCTTATTAGCAGTTGCCCTGGGAATAGCCCCATTTGGCACCGGAAGTGTCTCTGTCCTGAGGAGTACAGTTGTATTGTGGAAGTTCTATTCCCCCAAGCCAAGCCCTGCACTGTGCAGATTAGAGGCTGCCCCAGGCTGTGCTCTCTTGCCATGCAGATTTGTGACTGCCCCAAGCAAGTGCCCCATGCTGCAGAATGCACTGCACAACTGTGCTGTGGCCTGTGCTGGTTCACTCACTTCCGGTTTTGTGTGGGTATAGCCAGATCCTGTTAGGTCCTGGTGGTTTTTAGAGTACCCTCTACCTTTGGCTTTAAATTTTCTGCTGTTCTACTGCTTTGCAAAAAAGAGAGCAGTCAACCTATGGTAGAGTCCTCGCTGTAAATTTTCCAACCATAGAAAGCACCCATGTTTGGTTTGCTCAATATGGGTAGCCTCTGGTTCTATCCCTGCCTGCGCTGGTCTGTTCCTGTTGTTTAGGACAATCCTTTTCTGGTGATCTTTCAGATTATTTTCTGCTGGTAAGTTGCACTTCCAATCTTTGTGAATTTTACCAGTCAAGCGCTACTTTTGAGGCTGAACTTAATAATTCATAGTGAGGGCATGAGAGAAGCTCAGAAAGTCGTGTATGCCTTCTCTACCATCTTGGCTCCACTCCCCTCAATAGACTTTCAATAGAAAATGCCATCTACATTTAGAAAAACAGCTAAGGAGATGGAATGTATATCAACACATGCTATGTTCACTTCTTTCATTTTTTTTTTAAATCTCTTCCATCTTTTTCCCTTTTGCTCTGATTTTTCTTTCCCAACATGACTCATGAAGCAATGTGTATTAAAAATAAATAAATTTGCTACAATAAAAATTTTTGTCCAGTTATCAACTAGCACTTGAACAGGAATCTATTGAAAACCCATACATGTATCACATAAAAGAGTCACCCTGCTTTTCCTTGAAGATATTTATTTACAAAAAACTCAACCACAATAGTTCAAAGCAGTACTTTTGGATTTCTCCATTTGTTAAAAAGTGACTTTTAATAGCAAAATCTCTAGAAAATAATGAAATATATTTTGTATAATGCAACTGAAGCAAAGTTTAATTTTAAATAAATGAGCATTCCTTTAAAGGTCATTCACCTTTCAAATATTTTCAGTATTTCTTCCTCATTTTCAAAATATTTTTGAGGACAGAGCAATAAAGCGTGTTCTATTATAAGATGTCAGAAAATTATGCAAGGAGAGTCAAAATAGTTGTGTCTAGACATAAATAAATTTATCATTGACATTTGAATTTTAGATATTCACAGCTTTTAATATTTAAACAATAAAGTATAAATCTCAAAACATGCACAAGTAAGTATATTTGGTTCTTATAAAAAAATCATTGAATAATGGCTTATATATCACCTAAATTATTTATCTTTCTTGTTTATATTCCTAGAAACTTAAACTTTTAGGGTTTTGATTTGCCAATCCAATTTCATTGACCAAAGACAATGAAATTTGAGTAAATTTAATTTTTTTGGTGTTTTGGGATTATCAAACCCAAGAGTATATATATCTTGCACATCATAATAATGTTAAATTATTTGCCAGTTCTCCCTCAAGATAAGCCCTATTAATAACCTTACATTTCTTTTTTATTTTTATCTTAAAGTTATTGATGTTGTTCTGTGAAAGAGCAAGTCTTTGGGGTCTAACTTGGAAAAAAAAAAGCATTGATGATAAATTAATGTAGTATGCATTCCCATTTTCTGAAAGGGTAACAGGCTAATGGTTTGAAAAGGTCATATTTCTCTGATGCAGAAGTTTCCTTTTTATAATTGTAACTGAGATGTAAGAAAAGTAATATAGAGCAGTGGAAAGTACACTTTCCTAGCAGTCAAAAGGCCTAAGATATCTAATCCTCCTTCAACCTCTTAATCTTCTAAATTTCATGTTTTCTTATATACCAAATAAGTTCCTTGGACTAGATGATAGTTAAGGTCACTTTCAGATATAACGTTTTATGATTTCCATCAAAGAGTGTAAAACATGGTTTATATTCCCTGGTTTAAATAATCTGGAATATTTGAAACACCAAATGATAATTGTTGTCAACTATCAGATGTCCTTTAACATGATCCTATTGGATTAGCTTCATTTACTAAATAAAACTATATACACATTCCAATTTTATTTTGGGCCATAGAGTCAAGATTTTAATAAAAAGAAGTGGTTGAAATTTGGGAAGAATAGTTAATGATTTAGATGAAGAAAAATGATTTCTTATTCTCCAGTTTAATAAGCTGTCAAATTAATGTTTCTCATATTCAGATCTGACCATATAATATTGTTCCTTATTAAATAAGTTCCACTAGTTACTTGTTATCTTCAGAATAAAATGTAGAATTCTGTTTGACAATCAAAGGCTTTGGCAATTTGCCTTCCTTCTTCCCTTTAAGTCTTTTCAAACCTTATTGCTTTCCATGTGCTCCATGATACAGTGACACTAACTTGTTTCATTTTCTCATATGGCATTCTGTCTTCAGACTCCAATCATTTATACTGGCTGTTTCTCATGCCTAAGATATTCTCCCTTCTCTTATCTGTATTTTCACTTGCTTATCTTTCTTCAAGACCAAGTTAAAAACCTATCTTCTATGAAAACCCTTTCCAGATTATCTTTAGTGTTGATTGCTTTCCTTTATTAACTATTTTCAATACATCCTATACATATTTTCTGTACTTAGTTTTCATGTTTAATCCACCAATAGTCTGAGAGCTCCTTAAGAGTAGAGACTATTTTTTTTTAATTTTCTTTGTGTCTTAATTACTTAGTATGTTCCTCATATATAGTAGATGCTTAATAAATGCTTATTGATTGACAGAGTTTAACATTTAATGAGATCAATATATGAAATTCACTGTTAGGATTAAAAAAAAAATTCTATATACTAATAGGCCCTGAACAAGATGTAGTTAAATAGTAGTGTTAAATGAATATGAGCTTTTACAAAATTACAAAATAAATATGAATTAGCAGTGTGACATGCTACCCAACAAATTGACACAACTTCAAGCACTATTAATGGGAAGTGGTACACTGGTTCTGCTGCTTACTACCAATGAGGCTTTGAGCAAATCACTTATACTCATATATTACAATATCACAGAACCATAGAACTAGAACCATGAACTTCAGATATCATCTACTCCTAACTCACTCATTGTAGATTCTGTAACTAAGGGTCTTTTCAGTTCTAAATCATAGACTGTTACAAATATAAGGAGGAAAATGGTATTCTTCGTATTTGTTTTTTCCCTTGATCATAACACATTGATAAGTCATAAAAACAGACCTGGTCCAAAGTCTTGGACTTGTGTGTATAAAGAAAATGAAAGTGATTTTATAGGTATAAAACCAGTAGCATTTGTCAGCTGAGTGGATGTGTGACATGTATGAGGATAAAGAGTTGGAACAAAAAAAAACATATATCAAGAAGCAGGATAAGTAGAAGATAGAGTTGATTTTGGAAGAAAATAGAAGTTTGAGACAGATATTTTAATGTAAATATAATAAATTTTATTTTGAATATGTCAAGTTTAAAGATAACCATAACTATTTAAAATATACAAAAGATGATTAGAGAAACATTATTATAGTTCTCTGTCTCTCGTCTGTCTCTCTCTCTATACACACACACACACACACACACACACACACACACACACATGATCCAGAGAAAGAAAGATGGGGAAAAGGGAGGGAGAGAGAGAAGAAATGAGGCTGGATACATAGTTCTTAGAATTATTTGCATAAATCTGATAACTAAACTCATAGAAACTGAAATGGTCGTTAGTGAGGTGATATAGGGAAAAATAACAGATTATCAAAAAGAGAGTATTAGTGTAAATTCACAGTTGAACTTTGAAGGGATGGTTAGACACATAATAGGAAAAGTAAGAGATAACAATTTTAAAAATCCAGAAAAGAGAGTATTCAGGAGGACTAAATGGTCAACAATGTTTAATGATGTAGAGAATTGAAAAGAAAAGGGCAGTCATGTAAAATTTTTTTAAAAAAATCATCAATAGCATTGAAAGTATTCAAACAATACCACAAGAAAAATATTTGAAGAAATTCAGTATGTTTAGTTTGAAGAAGAAATTAGGGGAGTATGACAGTTGCTTATCTGTGAAGTAATAGAAGAATTTAATTTATTTTGCTTGGCCTCAAAAAACAGAACTAGGACCAATAGTTGGGAATTATAGGAAAATTGATTTTATGCCCAATTATAAGAGCAAAAATTCCTAAAATTAGAAACATCAAGAAATGGAACAGGTTTCCTCAGCAAGGCATTCCAGTAGAGATTGAAAGAACATTCCCTTGTGGAGGGAGAGTATCCTTCTTTATTTATAGCCATGTTCCATGACCTCTGAATTCTCTTCCAATATTGAGTATTCTTCTTTAATAATAATAAGGATAAATTACATTTTTATTTCAATGGAATTTGTCAGTTAGACAATATTACTCTTATCATTAAAGGTGATATTTAATTTATCCTTCCAAAAATACAACTTACAAAAAACCATGTTCTGTTACCTTATGCAATTGTCATTTATCTTTTTTCTACCAATCTTCCATAGGGGAATTTCCCTGTGTTCTAGTAACATTTCTTTAGTTTTTTTTTTTTTTTTTAATGCTGTATAGCATGTTTTTTGTTTACTGTCTCTATTACTTTCTTGCACAATACTGGTCCACCATCTTTTCTAGTCATATAAAGTAACAATGATAATATCTGTCATGTATCTAGTTCTTAAAGTACTTTTATATACATTATCTTATTTGACATCATCCTTTCCTTTAAACAGCTTATAAATTTAATAGAGAAGTACAAGAGGAAAAATATTTTAAGAAAATGAAGGCACATTCTATGCACAAAATAACTACTGGTGGGGGTAAGAAAAGATAAGACAGTTATTAGGTAGATAATGGTTCTTGAATTAATTGTAGAGTTTGATAAACATGTCCAAGTGAGATGAAGGTATAAAGTGATAAAGAATGACAAATTGAGAATCTATCTAAAATAGGTATTATTGATCTAATATCAGCTTGGATTAAAAAAAAAGACTTTTCACTAAACTCTGGTTGAATTTATATATTCTCTTCAATTATTAAAAAGTGAAACAAGGGATCGTTTATATAAAAGAAGTATAAAACTCCTGACTTAGAAGATCTGTGAGTAATATGCTCAATCAGTAAATGTGGGTAATTAATTGCCCCAAAATAAATAATTCCAGATTGACTAGTTTGAGTTTGAAAAGAATCAATAAGGGGAAAATGACAATGTAGTAATTGATTTCTAATTCCTGATTGTCATTTATAGAGTGCAGAAAGTAGTGATATCCAGAGAAATGCAAATTAAGACAACTCTGAGATACCTGTCAGATTGGCTAGAATGACAGGGAAAAATAATGCGGAATGTTGGAGGAGATATGGGAAAACAGGGACACTAATACATTGTTGGTGGAAGTGTGAATACATCCAACCGTTCTGGAGAGGAATTTGGAACTGTGCTCAAAAATTTATCAAACTGTGCATACCCTTTAATCTAGTAGTGTTACTACTGGACTTATATACCAAAGAGATCATAAAGAAGGGAAAGGGATCTGTATGTGCACAAATGTTTGTGGCAGCCCTGTTTGTAGTGGCCAGAAACTGGAAACTGGAGTGGATGCCCATTAATTGGAGAATGACTGAATAAACTGTGGTATATGAATAATATGGAATATTATTGTTCGGTAAGAAATAACCAACAGGATGATTTCAGAAAGGCCTGGAGAGACTTACATGAACTGATGCTGAGTGAAATGAGCAGGGCCAGGAGATCATTATATACTTCAACAATAATACTATATGATGATCAATTCTGATGGACCTGGCCATCTTCAGCAATGGAATGAACCAAATCAGTTCCAATGGAGCAGTAATGAACTGAACCAGCTATGCCTAGCGAAAGAACTCTGGCAGATAACTAAGAACCATTACATTGAATTCCCAATCCCTATATTTTTGCCTGCCTGCCTTTTGGATTTCCTTCACAGGCTAATTGTACAATATTTTCAGAGTCTGATTCTTTGTGTATAGCAAAATAACGGTTTGGTCATGTATACTTATGGTGTATCTAATTTATACTTTAATATAGTTAACATCTACTGGTCATCCTGCCATCTAGGGCAAGGGATGGAGGAAAGGAGGGGAAAAATTGGAACAAAAGGTTTGGCAATTGTCAATGCTGTAAAATTACCCATACATATAACTTGTAAATAAAAAGCTATTATTAAAAAAAAAAAAGTAGTGATATCTGGGGTTAGAGATGAAGGACAAAAAAGAGAAGGATAGTAAGGGTGACATAGATTGAAAAGGATGCTCTTAAAAGGAAGATCATAAGGTATAAACAATGGAAGATGGAGAAAGTTTGAAAAGAGAAGCAAAATCCAAAAGATGTTAGTTTGAGAATTCCAAATTATGTTATTCTTCTTCAGATAAATTTCCCATTTATTTAAAATTTGAAAATATGAATAAATGTACTATGTAGTATTAAAATGAGAGAAGATTAAGTCTATAGGACAGTACTAAGTGAAGATCCACTCTACCTTTCAACCTTCTACATTTTGAGGGTATACAGCAGCTTATTGAAATTCAGAATACTAGACTCATTCATGGAAAATCAGTGGGTTGAACATGTGCACACTTCAAATGTCAGTGGTTTTATTAGCGTTCATTTTAAGTATTTCTCCCTATTCCTCTAATAACTCCAGGGATGGAAACACTTACTAAATTTGTTATGATGGAAAATAAACCTAAGCATCTATAAAGCAGGAGGCCATTAAAGGACAATGACAGTTTTCCTATTAGACAAGTACAGAAAGTAGTGATGAATGCAGAGAAATGACCTTTGAAAATAATTGTCAAAGCACAATTCTCTACTTGTATTCATCAAGCACCTTCCTGCTCAATCTATCAGAAGATTGACAGATAGTAAGCCTCTCTGTCACAATCTATTAAATTTTTCTTTCAAGAGACAGACAAAAACATATGGGGAAACTTTTACAGGATGTGATGAGCAGGTCTATCTTTTGTCAGGAGAAATGCAAGTGGAATCTCAAATTTCATGTTGCACAATTACCTCAAACTTATGGCAGGTATCTATATTCTCTAAACTAAATAGTGAAGATGTTAGTCCTTATTGTCCTATTATGTCACATGCAAGAAATACCATGTTTCATTTAATCAGCTCCAGGGGTTATACTACAAATAGCAATTATTTACTTCTATATTCCTGCAGCAACAATCAGAAATATGTTGGATGCGTGCCCTACTTAGGAAAAAGGAAGGATCTCATATACCTGTGATATATGAGAATAGTTCAAGAGTTATTGGAAGAGTTACATCTCCTATAACTACAAGCAAACTACTAGTCCCCTTTCTTTTTTTTTTATTATTATAGCTTTTTATTTAAAAAAAACATATGCATGCATAATTTTTCAACATTGTCCCTTGCACTCACTTCTGTTCCAACTTTTCCCTTTTCTCCCTCCACCCCTTCCCCTAGATGGCAAGCAGTCTCATATATGTTAAACATGTTAAAGTACATCTTAAATATAATATATGTGTATAGATTCGTACAGTTCTAATTTTCCATATTTTCAATATGATTGGTAAAAATTATTTTGAACAACATTAAACTAAAAATCAGAGAAAGTAAATATTAGCTTACTGATTAAGCTAGCCCTAATTGTGACCCTTACCTTCAAGAACTACTTGGAAAATGGACTACAAATTATAAGTATATATAAAAATATGATATAATATAGAATAAGGTTCTAGACCAAGTGTTCCAGTTAATTAAAATAATAGGAATTTCAAACTATATAGTATAGCTATGAGTTTGACACTTTGAGAATACCACTCTTTTCATTTTATACCTTTCATTTATACCTTTTGTAATAGCTTTTTATTGACGTAACATATGCATAGGTAATTTTTACAACAATGTCTCTTACACTAACTTCTGTTCCAACTTTTCCTTTCTCTCTCTCCATCTCCTTCCCTAGATGGCAGGCAGTCTCATACATGTTAAACATGTTAAAGTATATCTTAAATATAATATATGTGTGCAGATTCATACAGCTCTCTTGTTGCACAAGAAAAAAATGGATTCAGAAGGTAAAAAATAACCTAGGAAGAAAAACAAAAATACAAGTAGTACACATTCATTTCCCAGTGTTCCTTGTCTGGATGTAGCTGATTCTGTCATTCTCGATCAATTGGAAGTGAATTGGATCTTCTCTTTGTTGAAAATATCCACTTCCATGAGAATACATCCTCATACAGCATTGTTATTGAAATGTATAATGATCTCCTGGTTCTGCTCATTTCACTTAGCATCAATTCATGTAAGTCTCTCCAAGCCTCTCTGTATTCATCCTGCTGGTCATTTCTTACAGAACAATAATATTCCATAGCATTCATATAGCGTAATTTACGAACCATTTTCATGTTGATGTATAACCATTCAATTTCCAGTTTCTGGCCACTACAAACAGGGCTGCTACAAACATTTTGGCACATCCAGGTCCATTTCCATTTTTTAATATCTCTTTGGGATATGAGCACAGTAGTAACACTGCTGGATCAAAGGGTACACACACTTTGATAACTTTTTGAGCATAATTCCAAATTGCTCTCCAAAATATTTGGATCTATTCTCAACTCCACCAACAATGCATCAGTGTCCCAGTTTTCCCACATCCCCTCCAACGATCCTCATTATCTTTTCCTGTCATTTTAGCCAATCTGACAGGTGTGTAGTGGTATCTCAGAATTGTTTTAATTTGCATTTCTCTGATTAATAATGACTTGGAGTATATTTTCATATGGCTATAAATAGTCTTAATTTCTTCATCTGATAATTGTCTGTTCATATCCTTTGACCATTTATCAATTGGAGAATGGCTTGATTTCTTATAAATTAGAGTCAGTTCTCTATATCGTTTGGAAATGAGGCCTTTATCAGAATATTTGACTGTAAAAATGTTTTCCTAGTATATTGCTTCCCTTATAATATTGTTTGCATTAGTTTTGTTTGTATAAAAAAGATTTTTAACTTGGGATAATCAAAATTTTCTAGTAGAAAAATTTAGTAGAATCTCTGGGGTTCTCTAAGTATACCATCATCCCATCTGCAAGAAGTGGTAATTTTGTTTCCTCATTACCTACTCTAATTCCTTTAATCTCTTTCTCAACTCTTATTGCCGAAGCTAGCATTTCTAATACAATATCGAATAGTAATAGTGTTAGTTGGCAACCTTGTTTCACTCCTGATCTTATTGGGAATGGTTCCAGTTTATCCCCATTACATATGATGCTTACTGATGGGTTTAAATAGATGCTACTGATTATGTTAAAGAAAAGACCATTTATTCCTATACTCTCAAGTATTTTTAATAGGAATGGATGTTGGATTTTATCAAATTCTTTTTCTGCATCTATTGAGATGATCATATGGTTTTTGTTAATTTGGTTATTAACATGGTCAGTTACACTAATAGTTTTCCTAATATTGAACCCACCCTGCATTCCTGGTATAAATCCTACTCAGTCATGGTGTATTATCCTGGTTTCTGTAAACTTTTTGTTAATGTTTTATTTAAGATTTTTGCATCAATATTTATTAGGGACATTGGTCTAAAATTTTCTTTCTCTATTTTTAACCTACCTGGTTTAGGTATTGGTACCATGCCTGTGTCATAAAAGGAATTTGGTAGGACTCCTTCAATCCCTATTTTTTCTTTTTTTTTTATTATACCTTTTTATTTACAAATTATATGCATGGATAATTTTGCAGCATTAGCAATTACCAAGACTTTTGTTCCAATTTTTCCCTTCTTTCCCCTCATTCTCTCCCCCTGATGGCTGGTTCACCAATACATGTTAAGTATGTTAAAGTATAAATTAAATACAACATAAGCATATATGTCCTAACAGTTATTTTGATGTACAAAAGGAATTGGAGTTTGAAATTGTGTACTATTAGACTGTGAAAGAAATCAAAAATGCAGGCAGACAAAAATATAGGGATTTGGAATTCTATGTAATGGTTCATAGTCATCTCCCAGAGTTCTTTCATTGGGTGTAGATGGTTCACCTATTTTTTCAAATATTTTATGTAGCATTGGAGTTAATTGTTCTTTAAATGTTTGGTAGAATTCACATGCAAATCCATCTTGTCTTGGGGATTTTTTCTTAGAAAGTTGAATAATAGTTTGTTCTATTTCTTTTTTCTAAAATGGGACTAATTAACCAATTTACTTCTTCTTCTGTTAATCTGGGAAGCCTATATTATTAGATATAGTCATCCATTTCATTTAGGTTATCAAATTTATTGGCATAAAGTTGGGCAATGTAACTCCTAATTATTGTTCTAATTTCCTCTTCATTAGTGGCAAGTTCCCCTCATTCATTTTTAAGACTAAAATTTTGATTTTCCTCTTTCCTTTTTCTAATCAAATTTACTAAGTGTTTATCTATTTTGTTGGTTTTTTCATAGAACCAACTCTTAATTTTATTTATTAATTCAATAGTTTTTTTCTTTCAATTTTATTAATCTTTTATTTTTAGAATTCCAAGTTTAGTGTTTGACTGGGGGTTTTTTATTTGCTCCTTTTCTAGCTTTTTTAGTTGCAAGCCCAATTCATTGGCCTTCTCTTTCTCTATTTTATACAAGTAAGCCTCTAGAGATATAAAATTTCCCCTTATTATCACTTTGGCTGCATCCCCCACATTTTGGTATGATGTCTCATTATTGTCATTTTCTTGGGTGAAATTATTAATTTTATAGCAGCTTGTAGTATTTTTTCCTTGGTCTGATAGTTATGGAATTTAGCCACAGTATTTCTTGGAATTTTGATTTTGTGATCTCTTCCAGTAGGTGATCAATGAATTCTTTTAATGTCTATTTTACCCTCTGTTTCTATAACTAACATCTGAGCAGTTCTCTTTGATGATTTCCTGGAAAACAGTGTCCAGGCTCTTTTTTTTCATCATATTTTTCAGGAAGTAAAATAATTCTCAGATTATCTCTCCTAGATCTATTTTCTAGGTCTGTTGTTTTCCCAAGAACGTATTTTACATTTTTTCCCATTGTTTCATTTTTTTTTTTTCATTTTGCTTGACTCATTCTTAGTGTCTCCTTGAGTCATTTATTTCCATTTGTTGAATTCTGATTTTTAATGAATTATTTTCTTCATTTAGTTTTTTATTTCTTTTTGTAATTGTTCAACTGAGTTTTTAAATGAGTTTTGTCCTAGGGAATTTTTTTTTTCCCATTTCACCAATTTTATTTTTAGAGAGCTATTTTCTTTTTCCAATTCATTAATTTTGTTTTCCTTGGAATTGTTTACCTTTTCCAATTCACTAATTCTGTTTTTTAGGGATTTGATTTTTTTATCCACTCTATTTTTTAGTGAGTGGCATGCCTTATCCAGATCCTCTTGTCAAGCTTGCCTTTCCTTTGCCCATTTTTCTTCTAATTCTCTTGTAAGAGCCTTTTAAATTTATTCCATGAGAGTCTTGCATGTTAAGGACCAGATCATATCCCCCTTTGGGGATTCATCTAGAGACAATCTGTTTTTAGTCTCCTCAAGGGTTTGAAGTCTGCCCTATATCCATACAGAAGCTATCTATAGTTAGAGCTCGTTTTACCTTTTTATTCATTTTGACAAAAAAGAAACAAACAAAACAAACAAAAAAAGCAACTGTGATCTTCTTTTTGGGCAGTATGATATTACCAAGCTTCCTCTACAGTCAACAGGAAGTAGCAGTAAAGCAGCAGTGGGACAGTAATAGCTGCATTGCCTGAACAACAGCCACTCTCTGATTCTCTGAGAATGTGCTGAGTTACTCTGGTTGGGTGTGGCCGGGTCCTGAGAGGTCCTAGCTTTTCAGGGTTATGGTCTTTATTTCCTGTGTTCATAGCTTCTCTGCTGATCTACTGGCTTGTTGCCAGGTCAAAGCAATTACAATGTGGTAAAGTTCTCCCCACAAATTTTCTGCTGGCTGAGACCATAGCCTGCCCCACTCCGGTCTGCTCAGCATTAGCTGCCTTCTCTGCTCTCACTGCTTGACTGAGGTCTGTGCCTGGTCTAATCATCCCCACTCATGAGCAGAAACACACCTTTTCTGGTGAATTTCGACGATATCTTCTGTTGGTAATGTATTGTATTCCCAATATTCGTGGGTTTATTCAGTCAAGCACTAATTCTGAGGCAGTATCATGAAAAAAGTAGTCTGAGGGCAAGAAAGAGCTTAGATAGATGGGTGTGTCCTCTCTGCCATCTTGGCTCTGCCCCTCCAGTCCTCTTTTCAATAATGATCTCTCTACTTCTTGATTTTGGAGTTAACTGTTCAAAAAACGACAATCATAAATTCAACAATTGAAAGCGACTTCTGAGATAATCTAATACAACCTCTCTATGAGCAAAATACTCTTCTATACATATCCTTCATCAGCTTGGAGATTTCCATTGAATAGGCAGCATGTACTTTCAGAGACAAATAATTTTTTTTTTTTGCATGGATCTAATAATTGAGGCTTTTTCCTTCAAATATCAAATCTAAATTCCCCTCACTACTCCAATAACTATTCAATATAAAGGAATGAAAGAGAAAAAGTCCTATCCCTGTTTTCCTTATGATATTCCTTAATAAATTTAAAGCCAACTTTCCTCAAAACTATTTTTAGTTCATTTAACAGATCAATATATGGCATAATGATGAGATTAATTATCTCTTTTACTCTCCTCTGGATACTATAGATTGTCAAAGCCAATCCCAAAATATATCAAATGAAACTGAATATGGTATTCTGGATTTGTTCTGTGTAATGGGCTGAGGCTGAGTTGATGCACTGAGGTCCCAAGTACGTGAGGCTAAATAGTAATTGGGCTATACTCTATTAATATACATGATTGGATAAAGAATGGTCCCTGCCCACTCTCCGTGCAAGTCCTGATGTGTTGTATAGGAAATGATGATTTTGGTGGGTGGAGGCAGAGAGAGAGACAGGAAGAGAAGCTGGGAGAGATTGGGCCTGGGTTCAAGACTCCGAGCTGCTGGTTGTGTGGCTGCTGGTCTAGCTAGCTTCTTGACTCAGCTGCACACATTGCTATCGCCGATTCTCTTCCACCTCCGATCCTTCTTCACTGAGAATAAAGACTGACGATTTTCCCCTAACCTGAATTCCTGACTCCTGCTGATTTAAAAATACACAATCTTCACAGTTCTGCTTGAATAAGACAGTATATAGAGTACTATGTCTCTCTTGCTGAAACTGAAAATTGCATTCACTGTTTTGACAGTCATATTACATCTTTAATTTTAAAATTGCTGTCTATAATAACTCAAGAAATTTTTTAAAATTTGAACTGAAATTCTGAGATAAGGCAAGATATGACATGCATTTAGCTTAATGGATGACAAAGTCAGATCCCACAAAAAAATCTGGAGAGGCTGGAATATTAAACTGAAATGTGTTAGGTATAAATGTAAAAATTTACAGTTGGTTCAAAAAGGCAAATTCAGAAATACAGAATGGAAAAAGTCATAATGAAGTATTGGTTTGCAAGATAGCTGGAAGTTTAAAGTAGATTTACAAAGTCAATAATATTACATCATTCTGATGAGGCAACACAAAATGTTAATGAAATCTTGGGCTTCATTAATAGTGGCCTGCATTCAAAACTTGCCTTGATGTATACTGGTTGAGCAACCCTGAATATCACTCTCGTTGTGCTTGATAAATCTCTACGATTGTAAATTATAAAAAAAAGCTTTGTCCTGCTTTGGTATTTCCTCATTCAGAAATTGCTCACACTAATGAAATCAGGATATAATGATACCCTGTAATCAGGAAAAGAGAAGCCTCAAAGAAAAACTAGAATTCTGGTATAGTGGAAAGAATTGTGATTGCAAAGCACAAGTTGTCTTACTTATGATTTTTCTGAAAGGAAAATATTCAACAGTCTCCAAAAGGCTAAACAGAAATGCACATTTGGTAGCTGATATTGAAGATGAATATGAAGATAATAAGAGCAATGAAAACCCTTTGATAAGTTTGTCAGTTCAAATGAATTATTTCATAGCTGTGATCTCAAATTCAAATAGAAATGGATTTCACCAATCTATGCATAAAGATTCATATAAGTCATCTATTGACTACTTTTCCCAAATATTATATTAATAATGTTTTATTGTATATTTTCTTATTTTATTAAACATTTCCCAATTACATTTTAATTTGGTTCTTACTACATTTGGTAATGTTGCTACTTCTCATTTCTAGGGTTTTTTTTTCATCAAAATTTTCACGTAGTCCAATGATCCTCAGGCTATTTCTCCTAGATCTATTTTCCAGGTGTGTTGTTTTTCCAAGTAAATAGTTGACATTTTTTCCCCAATCTTTCATTTTTTGGTTTTGCTTGACTGATTCTTGATGTCTCAAAGAATCAGTCATTTCTATTTGTTCAGTTCTGATTTTTAGTGAGTTATTTTCTTCAGTAGCTTTTCAAACTTGTTTTTGTATATTTCCAATTGAGTTTTTAAATGAGCTGTTTTGCTTTATGGAATTTTTTTCCATTTCACTAATTTTTTTTTTTTTAGTGAGTTATTTTCTTTTTCCAATTCACAAATTCTGTATCCCTGCACTTCTTGGGAGTTTTTACCTTTTCCAATTCACATTTCAGGAAGTTATTGCTCTCTTGCATAGCTTCTCTTTCCTTTCCCCATTTTTTCTTCTAGTTCTCTTTTAAGATTTTTAATAGTCTCTTTTAGGAGAGCCTTTTGTATTGGGGACCAACAATTGTCTGGATGCTATCTGCTATTAGTCTCCTTGGGGTTGAAGAGCTGCTCTCTTTCTGTATAGAAACTATCAATTTTCCTTTTAATTTTTTTACTCATTTTTTAAAGCCTGTAGGGTCTGCCTTCAGGGCCAGGAGGTTACCAGCTTCCTCTGCAGAGCAGTGATAGGTATATGTACAGTTAGCTATCCCACCAACCAGCTCCAAAGAGCAGCGAGTACTGGAGTGCTCTGGGAAAGAGCTCCCCACCCAGAAGTAACTCAAGCCTGCAGGGCTGAGCTGGGAAAGTACCCTGCAAAGAACTCTGCTGTGCAGGTTAATGACTACCCTGGAGCTAGACACTGAGCAGTGAAAGTTTAACTACCCCAAGCCAAATCCCACCTGGGGTTGTGGGTATTAGCAGTTGAGCAGTGAATAGCTCTTCAAGGCCCAGAAGTGTCTCTGTACAGGAAGCACAGTCTTGGGGAAGTTCTCTTGCCCCGGGCTGAGCTTTAATTTCTCTGCCAGTTTACTGCTTTGTAATCAAGGCAGAGCAGTTAGCCTATAGCAGAGTGGTCTCTATAACTTCTCTAGGCACAGACATCACCTCCTTCCCTGATCTGCTCAGGATGCTTGTCTCTCCCTGCCTGTGCTGGTCTGTTCCTGGCCCCTCAGGACAAACTTTTCCTGGTGATCTTCCAGATTATCTTCAGCTGGTAAATTGTGTGCTTCTAATCTTCATGAATTTTAGCAGTCAAGGGCTATTTTTGAGACTGAATTTAATAGTTGGTTGTGAGGGGATGATAGGAGCTTAGAAAGTTGCTTGTACCTTCTCTGCCATCTTGGCTCCCACCCCAAAAATCACCATCATCTTTCTAATATCATGTTCCTCTTAGAAAACAAAGAACAAACAACCACCAACATCACCACAAAAACATTAATATATTTATAAATCCATATCTATTTTGTAAATCTGTGTATCTATATTAATATATTTATTTACATATTTATATGGATATATTAACTTATTTAAACACATATCTATATAAAAGTCTAGAAATAGATATCTATTATATCTCTCTCATTTTGTTTTCCCCTTTGCCATGTATAGGTAGATTTTCTACAATTACTAGATATGTTATAGTAAGTATTTTTAATATATATGAGGTGATCATATATGATGTAAAAAATTATTTCATTTTAATTAGCCTCTTCAAATGCCTAAACTTGTTCTGAAACGGTCTTTTTAAAAAAAATTCTGAACTTTTTAAAGCATTAAATAACATGGATTTTTCTGTAGAGTGCGACAAGAACTTCTAGAGAACAGGGGTGAGATGGCTAAATCTATATTTTGAAATATCAAGTTGATGAATGAATAGAAAATTGATTAAAGAAGAGAGATATTTGAATGTATAGGAAGCTATTATAACTATCCAAGTAATAAATGATGAGGGCCTGAACTAGGACTCTATTTTAGGCATGCAATTCACCAAGTCAAAGGCTTGCTTGTTTACAGTTATTTCTATTCATCCATTTGTTCATATGAACATCTGAGAATGAGGTCACCTAGAAATTCAATTTAGTGGTGATACAAATAGCCTTTAGAGGAAGACTAAGATAAAAGAGGAAAATATGTCTGGTTCTACTTCCTTCACCAAGATTGAGTTATGGAAAATGACCAATCTTTTGTATGACCACAACTTCATTGTAATAAAATTCTAGTCTTTGAACTCAACAATAACACGGCATTATAACTAGAAGACTTTATAACTTTATAACATTATAACTAGATCACTGTGTGGTGGTATTATTCATATCCATGAACTAAGGGAGGTATAAAAGTAATGACCAAAGATCATCCCTACTAGAAACTACATTGTTAGAGAATACTGTGTGAAATATTGATATTCTTATTGTTTTGCAAATAGTGCTCATTACATGTTTTTTAAATCAAAGATGAAATGGGCTAAATGTGTGGAAGTGGAAAAGAAAGAAAAACATGGACTTTATTCTTTTAAAATGTTATAAATTGTATATAATTTTCAAAATTCTTTTAACGTTAGATACTTGTCCATCACATAAATGAAAATTTAAATGCTATCTCCTCAATAAATCTTTCTTTGATGATTCTTATGATAATAAATAATCCAGGTCCTCTTAGGGCACATATAGCACCCTATTTTACATATCTCTTAATAATTTTCATGCATATTTTCTGTGATCAAAATTATGTATTAATGACTTTTGGGGGGAATTTTGTCATCAGATATATGATTTTGTAGGGAGAAAAAAAGATCACAAAAGACAGTCTATATCAGTAAGGACAAATCATGACTTGGAAGTTGCTTTAGCAGGAGCCTTTCCTTTAGAAAACCATAATGAATCTAAACTTAATTGAAGTAGTATGGCCCAAGTGTGAAGTGTCAAATTTTAGGTGGTTATTCATGAGGACTAATTAAGAAAGTTGGCTACTTAAGTTGAGTGGGAGTATGCAGGGTCAGAAAACAAACTCAATTTCATTTTGTTCCAATAGTATAAGAGTCTGACTGAATCCAGGGAAAAGTCAGTCATGAAGTAAATGTCCCACAATGAACTGTAAGTTTTCTATAACTTGGACACAATGTGGTTATTTTATAATATTGTGGCTGAAACTTTTGAAGTACATCTTACAAGGTATGGAAGGGGGGATGAAATGTTTTAAAGAAAGAAGAATTTTAATTAATGAAATCAATGTTGCATCATCTCCATCATCTTTTATTTTAATAATGCCTAATTTACTCAGTCATTAGCAAATGAAATGTCCCACAAAAAGGCTAGTTTTGAATTATTATATAAAACTTCTTAAATCAAGAATTTATCATTTATTTTAAAATGTTTTCTAAATGAAATTAACAATGATGTGACTGAATACTATATATAATTTTTGCAAAAACAAAAATAGGAAAATTGCTTAACTTTTCCTTGAGGATTCATGGTTACCATTGTAAACATTCATTGTTATGTTATCTTTGTCTAATTTTTTTCAGGGTCTAACTTATAAAATTTTAGCTATCTCTTCTGCCATTTGTATATTTACTTCTTACAGATTGTAATAGTTTTTAAACTGCCTCTATTTTTCTATTTTTAATCAACTGTGGACTAAGAAATCAGATAACCCAGCTTGTTAAGAATTAAATGTTAAATAAGAATCAATAATACTTTCAGTGAGAGAATTAAGAAGTGAAGGACATATTTTATTGCAGTCACTTGGGGAAGACTGCTTAGACATTTAGAGACACTTTTTTATTGAAGGATGTTTTCTGGAAGATTGAGGCTGTCTCTGAAGGTTAAATCTTCTAATAAATATAATGTTATAGTTCATTTAATTCAAATGGATAAATATAGATAAGTCCTTACTTATACCAAATATGCAAAAAGAAAGAAATTAAAAGTTTTATCTTTAATGGATTTACTTATACAATATGCAAATAATTTTGATTCATGTCTCTTGCTTTGCTAGTCTCAGAGATATGCTCAGTGATAGAAGAGTTTAATCAAGAGAAACTAACAATTCCTGAAAGATCACCATCACCCTTATATTCTAAAACTTTCTTTAGTAGTGACCAGATTATACATTAATAGTCCTGGGACATTTAAGCTTTAAGTTGGACCTGAGCCAGAATATGACTAGGGAAAACATCCGGCATTTAAAACCAAACAAGTCACTTTCTGCCAAATCCACTTTAGTTGGAGTTCTCAAATTCTAAGTTGACTACCATTTGTGAGGAAGCTTTAGCTTTTTCACCAGTTTTATTACATTTCCAACATGTCTCTCACCTAACCCACACTTGTTTTTGTCTCTAACTTGACTCCAGGCTCATTTTCTATTTATGTCTCATTCTTAAGTACTGATTGATATAACTATCTGCCAATTTAAATCTAGACATATATTTTACATCTTTCATATAGTTTGAGTTGGACTATCAACCCAAGGAAGCAACATGAAATAGATTTGCGTTTGTGTTATATACTTTTATATCTTCTTAGACCCATATACTGAAGGACTTTATTTCTTTTCTCACAAGATACTTTCAACTGTGTCCAACATTGAAAGTGGTAAAGAGATCATATAGTTAATGGGTTTGCTCAGACCTTTTAGCCTAAGAAGTGACGGCAATCAAGTTTGTGGGGAAAAAAAGCTTTTAATATGTGGAAGGCTTCATTAAGTGCCTTTAAATTTCAACAGTAAATGAATATTTATGCTCTGGCTTAATAATGCCTCACATGTATTTAAAAGTAGGTTTTTCTTTATTTAATGGTTTTCCCTCTGTATCATGTTTGCTATTCAATTAATTTCTTTCATCTTTTTTTTAAATCACATATCAAGAATAAAAAGATCAAACCATTTCCCAATTCCATTCATCAGACAAGTATTTGGATTTAAATTGGTGAATTAAAGGCCATGGCTTATTATTCTTATTATTATTCTTGAAAGTTTTAAAGGCTATACTTTAATAAAGTAAACAAAAGGCTTTAATTATACATTAAATATGATTATTAGTTTAAAAAAATTTACTTGATAATTTGAATTTGTTTATGAATTTTAATCATCTATCTATCTATATATGTGTGTGTGTATGTATGTTTGTCAAAACATGCTTTGTGACATAAAAGGTTCGCATACACTTTAGAGTCCACAAAATGTATCTGACTTACTACTCCATATCTAATTAACCCAGGAAAATTTGTATTTGGTATGTGACTAACACCTCTTACAAGGACTTAAGATCATAAGACATGAAATGTAGCATATTTTTAATTTATGTCAGCAGTAAAAGACTTAGTAGAAAATCCCAATGCCCTAGGGCAGGCATGGAGAACTTTTGACTTTCAGGCCATATAAGGCTCACAATATCATTTGCATAATCAATAGCTGAAAATGAGGAGTTGAAAGCTAGGTAGACTATTCTCCTATTGCTTGAGTTCTATAAGTTGGTAATTTTCTATGACCCATGAGTGCTCTTACAAATATCCAAATGTCATTGGCAGGAAATAAAAAAGTTACCTATTCCTGCCCAGATTTAGAAGTTTCCAAAGTATATTAGTGTAATGTATGGACTAGCTTTCTGGAGGTCCTCTTGATGGACCTTAGTCTCAGCAGGATGGTCTCCATGAGGATGGACAAGAATGGAGTCTAAAGTCTTTATTGTCTCTTCACAGTCTGTGCCTGATCGAGTCTGACCCAATCTTTTTTTTTTTTTTTTTTAAATAACTTCTTATTGACAGAACCCATGCCAGGGTAATTTTTTACAACATTATCCCTTGCACTCACTTCTGTTCCAATTTTTCCCCTCCCTCCCTCCACCTCCTCCCCAAGATGGCAAGCAGTCCTATACATGTTAAATAGGCTACAGTATGTCCTAGATACAATATATGTGTGCAGAACCGAACAGTTCTCTTGTTGCACAGGGAGAATTGGATTCAGAAGGTATAAATAACCCGGGAAGAAAAACAAAAATGCAAGCAGTTTACATTCATTTCCCAGTGTTCTTTCTTTGGGTGTAGCTGCTTCTGTCCATCCTTGATCATTTGAAACTGAATTAGATCTTCTCTTTGTCAAAGAAATCCACTTCCATCAGAATACATCCTCATACAGTATTGTTGTTGAGGTATATAATGATCTCCTGGTTCTGCTCATTTCACTTAGCATCAGTTCATGTAAGTCCCACCAATCCTCTCTGTATTCATCCTGCTGATGACCCAGTCTTGATCTTAGTGGAAGAGTGCAGGAGGCAGGAGAGCCATCAGCAGGATGGTCAAAGATGGAATGTCCCATTTCCAGAATCTCAGCCCTTAAATAATCTTATTGTAATCAAATCATTTCAGCATATTATGTATGTGTGAACTAGCGAACCATGATCATACTAATTACTAAGTATATGTACACTAAAAATCCATCATCTCATCAATTCCACTGAGTTAACACCTTGTTTTAAGCATCCTTATTTCAAGTCTACTTCTCTAGAGTTCTAGCCCTCTACATATTAGTATACTCTAAAACTCAAAGTAGATCCTTTTCTGTTTTGAAATGTCTTTCTTTCTGAGATGGGAAGTAAGAGTTTTGCCTGACATTACTCTTAAATTAGCTTCAATCCAAATAGATCTCTAGCACTCAATCTTGTCATTTTGTAATTTCCAGACAGCATATTGATCATTGTCATTGTTTTCAGTCTACCATACTCTGTAGGTGCTTCTTCTCCAGATGAAAGAGTTCAAACTTTTAAATAGTTTAATTATGGTAGAATTACATTGAACCCAATTAGCCACAGTAATATTCTGTAATGTCTCTTTTTATTTTAAGCACTGGGTTCCATAGCCCCACTCTACAAAGGACTTCTTGAAGTTAAGGGCAACCACTTTCTACATGATACCATTCAACCAAGTTTCTATTTCCTAGTCCTGACAGAATCATGAATCTTTTCCATTTTATTTTACCTTCCATTAATTTTATTGAGATTTAGGAAGGCATTTACATCATCTTATTTGCCTTTCTACCTAATATGAAATATTGTTTTGGTTATCATTTCAATTATTTCTGACTTTTTGAGCCCAACTGAGGGTTTCCTGGCACTGCTACTGTAGCAGTTTGCCATTTCTTTCTCCAGTTTATTGTACAGATGAACTTAGGCAAACAGGGTTTGATTTTGACTTATTTGACCTACCCAGAGTCACATATAGTGTGTCTATAAAATATAAACTCCAGTAAACTAGGTTGGTTGTGCAAATTATTCTGAGTGACTTGTTAATAAAATCGTTTTCATTTCTTACCAGCTGTTATACTTGGTTTTGAATCCAGAAAAACATTGGAGACCTTTAGCCATTACTCCAGCCCTTTCAACTTTCTTTTTGCATATTGTTCTCTCCTATTTGACTCCTTCAGGACTGGAAATATCTTTCATTTTCTTGTTTGTATGCCCAGCACTTAGAACAATACCTGGTACACAGTAGACAATGTGCTTATTGATAGTTTATTATTGACTTATCATTTAACTCTGATTTCTGTGCAATCATAAAATATGATTACATTGTAGACTTTTTTTTTTTTTTCACATACACACACGCACAAAGAAATCCTACTTTTTAAGTTCAAGTAGTCACTACTTCTACATTACACTACAATGCTTGTATTTAGTAATTGCTTAATAAATATTGACAGAAAATATACTTTCATAATGTTTTAATTTTTCCATGTTTAACATTTGTTAGCTTATTTAACATCATGACAACTTTGTGACATATGTAAATATTATCTCAATCACAAAACAAAGAAAACAGTTTAGTAGTTAATTCAGTGACTTGAAACATCTCACAGTGTTTGAGAATTCAAACTCATGTCTTCCTGACACTTAGTTCAGCATTCAACCCAAAATATCATTAAGCTACTAAATTAAGTAACTTCTCTTTATTTTATGCCTATTTTTCTCATGCTACTCTCATCTTCTAGCTTCCACCTCTGCCGGATTCTCTCAGATAAAACTGACTCCTTGAATTTCTATTTTAGCATTTGCTACATCTTCTCTTAAATTTCCCACTCCACTACCAACACACAGGTCCTGGAAGCAGACAGAGAATATCAATGACCCTTTGAATAAGTGCTTGTAACTCCTTCACTCTATACTTAATATGACCATACTCTCCTTTTCCTGTTGCTTCTCAGCATCTTCTCTGCCTTTGAGGTTGATGATAAAATTTTGTAGTCAATATGGTTGGGATCTGTCAGCTTCTTGGTATTCTATTTATACTTTCAATAAGCTCAGTGTTTAGCTAATACATTGTTGGTGGAGTTGTGAACTGATCCAACTATTCTGGAGAGCAATGTGTAACTATGCCCAAAGAGTTATCAAACTGTGCACACCCTTTGATCCATCAGTGTCTCTACTGGGCCTGTATCCCAAAGAATTCATAAAAAAAGACCCATATGTGTAGAAATGTTTGTAGCAACCCTTTTTGTAATGACAAAAAACCCCAAATTGAGTAGATGACTATCAGTTGGAGAATGGATGAATAAGTTATGGTATATGAATGTTATGGAATATTATTGTTCTATAAGAAATGACCAGCAGGATGATTTCAGAAAGATCCAGAGAGACTTACATGAACTGATAGTAAGTGAAGTGAGTAGAACCAAGAGAAAATTGTACACAGAAAGATCAGGATTATATGAGAATAAATTCTGATGGTCATGGTTTTTTCCAACAGTGAGATGTTTGCAATTGCAAACAATGCAGCAAGGTGCAGTTGTCTTTTGATTGAGAGAGCCATCTACATCCAGAGAGAGGACTGTGAGGAATGAGTGTGGATCAAAACATAGTATTTTCTCTTTTTTATTGTTTGCTGACTTTTTGTTTTCTTTCCCATTTTTTTTTGATCTGATTTTTCTTGTGTAACATGATAATTGTGGAACTAGGTATAGAAAAATTGCACATGTTTAACATGTGTAATGTATTATTGGATTACTTGCCATGTAAAAGAGGGGCCAGAGGAATGAAGGAAAAAGATATTTGGAACACAAGATTTTTCTAGGATGAATATTGAAAGCTATCTAGGCATATATTTTGAAAATAAAAAACTTCAAAAATAAGCTTAGTTTAAAGGTCTTTTTCTAACTTAACTCTGGACCTCACAAAGTAGTGAAGATAACATACATGGAATTTTAAAACTTATTATTTATTTTAACAACTTTTTAATATTTTGAATTCCAAATGTGTTCCATCTCTCTAGCTCCTCTCCCACCTCTTGAGAAGACAAGCATTATGTATCATTTATATATGTAAAATTATATAAAACATGTTTCCTTATTAGCCATTACAACATACCTGTTGATGCTCTCCAATCCCCTAGGCTCTCAATCTACTAAAGTTCTATGAACTATTGGCTTATCATAAAGATGATTTCATCCTTGATTTTGCCATCACAAATAAATTGTCCATTTCCTTAATGATGAATTCTAAATTTCTTTTATCTAATTGTAACTCTTTTATCTTGCTACAGAGTCTTGTTTTGTTTTTAGTTTATTTTTTAAATGAGGCAATTGGGGTTAAGTGACTTGCTTAAAGTCACACAGATAGTAGTGCTAAGTGTCTGAGGTCAGACTTATATTCAGTTTCTCTTTTATCCTAGGGACTGAAACCCATTAAAACAAGGAATCAAGTCAAGAAAAGGATGGAAAAATGAACGTACAACAAAAAGATCTTGTCCATAGAAAGCTACTATTATGATGAAGAGGATTAAAACACAGACTCAGAAGACAAATATATTGCTGCTATGTTCAGAACCTCAAAAAAAAAAAAAGAAGGAAATTGGTCTCAGGCACAAAAAGAATTCTTGGAATAGTACAAATAAAAGGTATAGAGGAAAAGTTGTCAAGAGAAATGAGATGATAGAAAATCATAAAAAACAAAGTTGTCAGTTTGGTAAAGGAAGCACAGAAATTTACTGAGAAAGATAAAAACTTAAGAAAAAAGGATGGTCAAAATGATAAAAGAAGTATAAAAATCACCTGAAGAGAAGAAGTTAGCCAAATGGGAAAAGAGGTACAAAACTCACTGAAAAAAGAAAAATAATTTCTTAAAACGTAGAATTGTATAAGAGGAAGCTAATGACAACATGGGATATCAAGAACTATAAACAAAATTTTATAAGATAAAAAAACCAAAATGTAAACTATTTCATTATGAAAATAACTCACATGGTAAAAACATAATGGAGAGATAATTTAATAATTAATGGACTAACTTTAAACATGACCTAAACAAAGACCCTATGTTTCATCTTTTCAGAAATTATCATGGAAAATTGCCTCAATATTTCAGATGTAGAGAGTAAAATAAAAATTGAAAGAATCCACTGGTCACCTCCAGAAAGAGATCTCAAAATAAAATTTCCAGGGATATTATAGACAAATTCTAGAGCTCCCAAGTCAAGGATATATATTGCAAATAGCCAGAAAGAAAATTTAAATATCCTGAAGCTACTGTCAGAATAACACAAGATTTAGCAGTTTCTACATTAAAAGATCAGAGGTCTTTGAATAAGATATTCTTTGGGGGCAAAGAAACTAGAATAATAACCAAGAATTCTACCAGCAAGAGTGAGTATCATCCTTCAGGTGAAAATAGAATATTCAATGAAATAGTGGACATTAAAGCATTATTGAAGAAAAAAAAAGAATAACTAAATAGAAATTTTAATTTTCAAATACAAGAATCATGAGAACTATATAAACATAAATAGGAACGAGAAATATGGAATTCAATAAGGTTAAACTATTTACATTCTACAGGAATAAATGATATTCATAAATCATGAGAATTTATTTTCTATTGATGCATCCTATTCCAAAATGATTGGTTTGTTTAGAGGCATTTTTCTGTATCTAGTAAATTTTTTCTATCATTTTTCACTCACTTTTACTAATTCTACTATCTGGTTCTTTCTCTGTTCCTCTGCTTTTCAAGTCATTTGACATTTCAATAAGCATCTATTAAGTGTTCTTTGTGGACAAAGAATTATTCTAAACACTGGTAATACAAATAGAAGCAAAAAACTTGGAATTGACTATCAATTCCAAAAGACTATCAAATTGTGCATACTCTTTGATCCAGCAGTGTTTCAACTGGGCCTGTAAACCAAATAGATAATAAACAATAGAAAAGGAACTGTGTGTGCAAAAATGTTTTTGGCAGCCCTTTTTGTAGTGTCAAAAACCTGGAAACTGAGTGGATGCCCATCAGTTAGGAATGGATGAATGTTATAATATATATGAATGTAATGAAACAGTATTGTTCTGAAGAAATAAAGAGCAGAATAGTATCAGAAAAACCTGGAGATTCTTACAGGAACTGATGCAAAGTGAAGTGAGTAAAACCAGGAGATCATTGTACACTGCAGCAATACAATTATGTGGTGATCAATTCTGATGACGCCAGTTATGGTAGATTTGAGACTTGTAATAGACAAAGCCTTCTGAATACAGAGAGAGAACTGTGAGGACTGAATGTGGATCATTACATACATTGACCTTTTTTGGTGTTTTACTTACATTTTATTTTTATCATTTTTTTCTTTTTTGATCTAATTTTTCTTGTGCAGCATGATAATTGTGGAAATATATAAAGAAGAATTGCACATGTTTGGCACATATTGTGTTATTTGCTATCTAGTAGAAAGGGTGGGGGAAGGTAGGGGAAAATTGGAACACAAGGTTTTTCAAGGTTGAATGCATATATTTAGAAAATAAAAAGCTTTAAAAAACAAATACAAGCAAAAACAAAGATAATTTCAGCTGACAAGGAGTTTAAAATCTAATGAGAGAAAAGATAATACATAAAACCAAATCTGATAAACAGGGGTGAGGTGCTTGACATGATTTCACTCTTCCAGATACATCACTTTTCAATGACAGGACAGAATTAACACATCTAGTGTTGATTCAAGATGCAGTGGATGACTTCCATGTCTTTGATAGCTAAGCAAACTTTAAGCACTCCATAGAACCTGCTTTTGCTGCTTCACAGCTATGGGAACAAATTGTTCTAATTCATCCATTCCACAAGGGGAAATCTTCACCTGCTTGGGATAGCCCCATAACTCATCATAGTTTTTGAAGCTTTTTGGTTACCATCAACCTCGTTTAACCTGTCTGGGAAAATGGTTTACCCAGAGGCAGCCACTGTGCATGCTATAGCTTCTTGGAGTCACAGGTGAAAGTTAGGTGGATAAGGTGGACACCATGGGTTCAAAGTGTCCCTGTACAGACTCAGCAGTGCTCACTCCAGAGGTACTAGTCTTCTTTGAACATACCTACACTTGTGCTAATTTGGGCCTAAGAATTAACACAAAAATAACACAGGTACTCTATCAGGCAGTTCCATGCCAGCCATATGTGAAAACATTAGTTACAGCAAGTGGAGAAGTTCTGAATATTGTAGATAAGTTCATTTACCTGGGCAGTATACTTTTAGGGATGTATACACTGATAATGAGGTTGACATACACATTGCCTCACTCATTGTTTGGCAACCTCAGAACAAAATTGAGGGAGAAAAGACGTATTAGACTGACTACCAAAACGAAGGTCTGCAATGCCATTGTGCTGACCTTTTTGCTGTATACTGTGAAACATGGACAGTATACCAGCACATGCCAGGAAATTGAATTATTTCCATTTGAATTGTCTTTACAAAGATTCTTAAAATCACCTGGCTGGATAAGATACCAGACATTAAGGAGCTTTCTCAAACTAATTTGTCAAGCATTCAAATTCTACAGCAAAGACTACAACTCTGTTGGGCTGGACACATTGTTTGAATGCCAAATATATGCTTGCCCAAAACACTATTTTATGGAGAACTCAGAGGGCAAATACTCACAAAGTGGTCAAAATAAACAATACAAAACTCTCAAGGTCTCTCTTAATGAATTTATTTTATGATAGTGAAGACATTGGCACAGGGCTGCCCAGCATGGCATGCCCTCATCAGAGAACAAGCTGGGCTCTGTGAACAAAGCAGAATTGAATTTTCTCAGAAAATACATAAGATGTGCAGTTAGAAAATCCACCCCAAATGTTCATGGGGACTGTTTGTGTTCAACTTGAGGCAGAGCATTCTGAATTCCTATTAGTGTGATCAGCCACAGCTGGACATACTACAATTCGACTCAAGCATAGTGATGCCATTTTGATTCTCTTTGAGAAAGAATGATAACAACAACTAAGCAACTTAGCATGGAGACGTCCAGAGAGTCAGAAGTAGGGCTGAGAGAGAAGTGTAGGAGTGTGAATAAGTTGACCAAGGCATATCTTCAAAATGTAGGTTTCAAAAATACATATTTCTCAGAGGATGAGGATTACTTGGGAAAATAGATTTTTCAGGGTGAGAAAGCTGCTAGAACATGAAGATGTAAGCCAAAGGTTTGGAAGCAAAGCATGGATAAGGAAAGGAGTATAAATACACTTCCATATGTATTCTTCAAATATTTTAAAGCAGCTGTTGCAAGCTGTTATCAATGCTTTATTTGGTTTTCTTAACCAATAATGTTATATCATGGTTCCCATAACCCAAACCATCATAATCACTCTGTCTTGGACATATGATCATTCCTCAAATTCCTTTTAAATATATGGTAACATGAATTGAACATAATATTTCCAGTTACATTCTAAGAAGAAAAATGAAAATGGGATTATAACCATCTTATCTCTTGATCTTATGCTTTTATACTTACACATTAAGTTTCTATTCACTTTCCCCCTCAATTGTTAGATCAGACAATTAATTCAAATTGCTGTTTCAATGACTGGTGTTGTTGGAGGGACTAGGGGATGGAGTAAAACTAGCCAAGGACACACTCTCAGCGGTAGAGGAGGAAGAAGGTGGTTGAGGAGATTCTGTTTCCATCCTGTTCAATCCTGCATCTGGGGACCAAGAATAAAGACAGAGGGCTTTTGCTTATTCTGATTCCTGCTGATTCTGGGGCATCCTGGGTGCTAGTGTGGTCACCACACACACAAATTTATTCAGTGGCTCAAATGCAACATAGTAAGTGAACTCTTGATCAACATTATTTAAACTATGTTCAAAGTCATATAGAGAATTCATGCGAACATAGTAGTAGTATTTTTCTCTACAATTTTTTTTGCTACAATAAACTGTTAATATGAATATTTCATTAAATTACTTTATATAGCAACATAATAAGATATGCCATTTATAGTGCTTTGGAGAAGTGAAATGCTTTATATATATATTTTTAAATTTGATCTTTAGAACAATTCAGGTTAATAGATTAGGTTTATTAGTTTTATGAAAATTAAGTCTTAGAGAATTTGAGTGACTTGCTAGGGATTGTGAAGCTAGTTATCATGAGAAATGGAAATCAAACCCAGATCCTTCATGATTTCAAGTGCATCCACATTTGCTGTGATGTCATATTGAAAAGACATTTCATTGTATCTATGGCCAAAATGAAAAGTATTTATTTTGATACAAAGCACTATGAGCATAGTTACACCTGTTTATGCAATATTACAGGATACTATCTACAAAACTGAAATATCAAAAATTCTCAAAATAAAAACAATTTAATGCTTTATTATAAATATTATACATATATATGTATACACACACACACACACACACACACACATATATATATATATATATATATATATATATATATACATACCACTTTTGGTCAAGGAAAGAAGAAAGAATAGATTCAAAGATTTCATAAAGGTTAGGAATTATTGTACTCATGAGCACAGTATTTCACACAATGTTTGATTTTTCAACAAAAGCATTGAAAGGCACTGTGACCTTCTTATAGGTAATTTCAATTTTCAGTACATCCTCACTTTACACCTTCCACCCTTGCCTTCACTTTTTCAGAATAAGGATCTTCTTGACAAAAACAAAATGTTACAGAGTACAGAGTTTATGGTTCTTTTTTTTTCTTTTTCCAAAACTCTGCTTACTGCTTCCTTTAGCAGTAATAATTGCAGGAATTTTGTTCTTTAATATTTTTATGGAAGTTAAACAGAAGCTTTACAGTATTTGCCCATAATTTATGTCAATGCTACAATTGATTGGTGAATCTTTCTTGAAGAATAAATAGCAACAATCTGTGAAACACAAAGAACATATTCACAACATCAAAGTTAATGAATCAATCTCCCTTCCAGACATTACCAGCTAATAGATATATAGTCCCCTTTAATACTCAGCTATTTAAGTATTTTCTAAGGAGTATAACAAAGTGTTCCTAGTCACACAGATGGGTTCTACTTTTGGTGAATAATTTTGTTTTTCCATTTCCTGTCTGTCAGAGCTTTCAAAGTATATTAAAAGTTTCACTAATTAAGCAAGTCCAAATTAGAAGCAATACATTTTGAAAGCACATGTCACAAGTTGTCATTCGTCCTTCTTAATGGTCATTTAATGTGATATACTATAGGATTTATATGGAGAAATAATGGTTGAGGACATGGCTGAGAGTCACAAGAAACCCATTAATCAGGATAACAAACTCTGAATCCCTCCACATCTAGGAAAAGAAATAAAACACTATAGTGAACTATATTGTAAATGTTTTGATTCTCTATTTTTTTAAAAAAGCTTTTATTCAAAACAATTCAGTACTCCCATCTTTTGACACACAAATTAGTTGTGGGACCCTGAACACCAACTCTTGAGAAATAGATTGATTCACATAGTTAAGCTTCATCTAAAAGAAGTTAAAGAAACTAGTGATCTGCATGCTACTCAAAACTATTTCACCAATGGCCTTTACCCAAAGATCCTAATTAGAAACTTCACTTCAACATTACCCCAAAGCAGCATAGACACTTTGAGAAATCAATGGATTCTGAATCTTCTTCCTTTCTTTGCTTCTGTGCTTCAGCATTTCCCCTAGTTTTTATCCTATATTTTCCTTTATTTTGGCTTAGAAAATCAGTCAGCCAGTCAATTGGCATTTATTAAGTGCCCACTGTATACCAGGCACTATGGTGATGGGGATATAAAAAAAAAACAAAAACAAAAGAAAACAAAACCCCAAAAACAAAAACAAAAAAGCAGTCTTTTCATCTGTAAAATGAGAATACTGGGCTAAATTATCTCTAAGTTATTTTACCTTCAATTTTTTACCTTTATAATAGCTTCTTAAAAGATCTTGATCCTCACAAATCCCTTCTCATCTAATATGTCTTTGACATTGCCAGATTAATTTTTATAATGTGCATATATACTTATGCCATTTTCTGTTTGTAATCTTAAGTGATTTCCTCTAGCCTTCAAGGTACATAACAGATTATTTAATTTGACATAGCCTTTTCAGAATTTGGTGCCATCTTCACAGATTTATCTCAGGATTATCACTAGTATGCATTTCATGTTTGCATCTAACTCTTAAAGAATGTCAAAATTTTTCAAAAGTTTCTCAAAAAAATTAATTGTGGTTTAATTCAAATTTAACAAATTTATATAATTTAATCCTTTTATAAGGAAATAACCTTGCTATGTGAAATCAGTAGGTTGTTATCTATCAAGCAGATTGAAGAGAATATTATTTTAGCACTAGAAAATACATTAAAGATCCCTTCTTAAGTGTCAATGTCAACATTCCATTCTCTCCCCAGACAATGTCAAGAGAAATCATAGTGTAGGGACCTTATCTACTTATTTTTATGCTTTAGTAGTCTTATGTCATCTCTCTATCACCCTAGACCATTTTTTGTTTACCTACCTAACTGATCTTCAAGGAAGAGCAAGAAATCCTGCATCTAAGGAAGGCACCCAGCACAGCCACCTCTTCATTTCTCAGCGAGCTGTATTTCTCTGCATTTTATCATGCTCCCATTTCTGGCACATTCTCCCACCTCTTATTTTTCAGCTTCTTTTTATTTGTTGTCTCCTCCAGATTAGAGATGACCTATTTGAAGCAGTGACTATTTTTTTTATATTGCTTTGTATTGTCAGCAGTTAGCACAATAGCTGACCTATGATCAGTCATGTCCACATTTTGTGACTTCATTTTGAGTTTTCTTGGCAAAGAAACTGGAATAGTTTGACAATGTCTTCTGCAACTCATTTTGCATGTGATGAAACTGAGGTAAAGTGACTTGACCATAATCACACAGATATTAATGCCTGAGGTCATTGGGACCCCAGTTCCAGCCATTGAACCACTTAACTGCCTCTTATGAATGACTCATAATAAATGTTTACTGACTGAATGAAATTATTTTATTAAATGACAGATTTATCCATATCACCTTCTTTCTTAATAAACTATGATGGCTCCTTATTATGTGCAGGATAAAATATAAAATGTTCTATTTAGTAATTATAATCCTTCACAATTTCATTCTTTCCTACCTTTCACTCTTCCTATACTTTGGCCTTTCCATAAATTTGACAATTTAGCAATGCAGGTCTTCTCACTATTACTCCTATACAACATTCTGTCCATGCATTTCCCTTTTCTTTAAAAAAAAAATAATTAATTTTAAGTGTCCATTGCTTTATGCATCATGTTGGGAGAGAAAAATCAGAAGAAAAGCGAAAAACCTTGAGAGAGAGAGAGAAAAAAAGAAGACTTGAATATAGCATGTATTGATTTACATTCAGTCTTCATAGTTTTTTTTTTTTTTTTTTTTTTTTTTTCCTGGATGCTGATGGCTTCTTTTTATCTATAGTCTATTGGGATTATCTTGGATCACTGAATCACTGAGAAGAATCAAATATTTCATAGTTGATCATCTCAGATTCTTGCTGTTATTCTTGGTTCTACTTGTTTCAGTCAGCATCAGTTTGTGTAAATATTTACAGATCTTTCTAAAATCAGATTGTTCATCATTTTTCATAGAACAAAAATATTCCATTAACTTCATATACCACAACTTGTTCAGCCATTCCCCAGTTGATGGACATCTACTCAGTTTCCAATTCTTTATTACCACAAAAAGAGTTGCTACAAGCATTTTTGTACATGTGGGTCTTTTCCCTCTTTTTTGATTTCCTTGGGATACAGACTTGTTGGTGGCACATCTGAGTCAAAGATATGTCTGCCTTTTCACTGGCTTTCCTCCTTGCTCAAAATACTCTATCTTTAACTTCAATTTTAACTTCCCTGAACTTTTTTCTTTTTGACAACTCAAATTTCTGCTTTTTAGAAAGTCTTTCCCTAATCCTTCTACTGTTTGCGCTCTCTCAGATTATTATCTATTTACCTATTGCAATTTTTATGCAAATTAATACATTATAATACCTCTACTTTCCAAACCTAGAAGTCAATAATCCCAAAATTCTAGAGCAATGTTATAAATTAAAGAACCAAAAAAACAAAGAGAAAAATCTAAAAAAAGCACAGGAAAAGATAAAAATAAAAATAAATGAGTAAGGGTTCTTATTCAAGGGCCCATGAAATTATTCTTAGTTAATGAAATAAATGTATTTCAATGTCAGTATTTTTCTTGATATCCCTATGTTTTATTTTATGCATTTAAAATATTCTGAGAATGAGTCTGTAGTTTGCCCAAGACTGCCCAAGAGGTTCATATTATCAAAAAAAGATTAAATGCTTATTTTTATGAGAATAAATGATAAGGGTATCAAAACGATAGTAGGTTAGCAGTCTATAAGGATATAACCAGGTTTTTTTTTTTGTCTTTTAATCCAAAACTTCAAATAAAAATTAGGTCTGTCATTAAAACTAAAACTTATTGTGGAGTTAACATATTGGTGCTGAATAATATAGAAGTAATGAAGGGACATATTTAGGAGTTCCTTCTGAGAGAATCACAAATGTGTTTTGACTATTTGAAATAATTTTAAAGCATCTTATTAGGACTGGATTAATAACATACATATGTATTGTATTATGTAATGTAATATTTTTAAGTATGAGAATCTATTTTAATATTAATAAATCTCTGACTCTGAAATGACAATATAGTATTGTCCTGATGATATCCCTTGACTGAGAAAATGAATCAAATATAAATTAATCAATTCTTCTTAAAAGGGTTAGTGCAAAGAATAGGTGGTGCAATGGATAAAATGTTAGGCCTAGAGTCAAGAAGACTCTTCTTGTTGAGGACAAATCTAGCTTTAGACTCTTAACTACTGATGTAACTCTGGACAAGTTATTTAGCCCTATCTATTTCAATATCTGTGAAATGAGCTGGAGAACAAATGGCAAGCCAGTTCAGTATGTTTGCCAAGAAAACCTCAAATGCGTTTCTGAAGAGTTGCACATAATTGAAAATGACTTAACAACAAAAGTTACTATGAATTTAAAAAACATATTTTATATACACACACATACAAACACATATATATGTATACACAAACACCACATATATATATATATATATATATATATATATATATATATATATATATATATATATATATATATATATATATACACATATATTTGTGAGGCAATTGGGTGACTTGTCTAGGAGCACATAGCTAGCAAATGTTATGTTAAATATCTGAGGATGAATTTGAACTCAGGTCCACCTAAGTTCAGAGCTGGTGCTCTATTTACTACAGCATCTAGCTGAACCTGAATTAAGAAATATCTAACACAATGACAGCTATATATAAAGCAGCAAGACAGCATAGTATTTAGGAAGGCAGGAGTTTAAATTTTGCTTCAGAAACTTACTAGCCTAGTGACATTGAGTTAGTTACTTAATTACTGTCTGCTTTAATTTATTCATCTATAAAATGGTAGTTTAGTAGGGTTTTAAAGGAAGCTTAAATTTAATAGTTAGATAGGAAACATATTCCAGGCATGTGAAGGGAATTTGAGAGAAGAGCTAGAAAGAATGCCAGGATCTGATAGATGAAATATCTACTCATGGGCAACCAGAAAGGCTAATATCACTGAATTAGTATTTCTCACAGAAATAATAAATATGTTAAGATTTGATCCTTAATGATTTTGCTACTTTCCTTTCTTTCTATTTTCACTTCCACCAGAAACTTTAGACATTTAAAATGGAAAAGTAGACATAGACACACACACACACACACACACACACACACACACATTCTCTCTCTCTCTCTCTCTGTCTCTCTTTCTTTACCTCTCTCCCTCTCTCCATCTCTGTCTCTGTCTCTCTTTCTTTCTGTGGTCTCTCTCACTCTCTATCTTCTTCTCTTTGTCTCTGTTTATCTCTGCCTCTTTTTCTCTGTCTCTCTCAACAAAAACAACAAATAAAATGTTCAAAGTAAAAATTTACATGTAATTTGTTTTTTCAGTAGTGAATTTGTGAAAAGGAAATTATTGAGATATAAAGGGAATTGAGTTGAATGAAAGGTAACCAATTTTATTCTGAGAAGGGCTAGGGAAATGAATTTTTAATAATGAATGATATAAGTATTGCTCTACTTCAAGATTACTCAAATTTATAAAAGAAACACTGCATGTTGATTTTCAAACATTAAAATAAAACATTTAAAATCTTTAAAAATATTATTTATTTTATAGAATGGCCTTCATTGAGGAGGAAGGAAGATGGAGAAAGTATATACAATGTCTAGTGTAAAGTAATTGGAAACCATTATTCCATGGACTAAAACAAATTATTTGAAAATAATTTTAAAGAACTAATTTATTAGGTAATACAATGTTTATTTGAAATATATATATACACACACACACACATATATATATATATATATATATAAAGATACACACACACACACACACACATATATATATATACATTTGCATATATAAGAATTTTGAGCTATAACAGGAATAATGAAGGCAGAAAATATGTCCAGAGTATTGGGAAATGGAAAATAATATGCAAATACACTTCATAGCTAGCAAAATGTGATTTCTAGGACTTTCTAAAGATAATTTTAAGCTTCTAGGAGCTTCAATGACAGTTCTAGGTGGCATACAGCCCATGTCCTTTGCCTCCCATTATTGTTTTTCAGTTTAAATCTTAAGGTTTATTAGCTGATGGATGCCTGTTGCCTATCTTATTGGACTCCATGAATCTGGGACAGGTTAGATTATTAAGGTCATTTTAATCCTAAAAGAATAAAAGCTGCAGTATTTATTTACCATGTGGCATTATGTAAGATGGCCCATGAATTCATTTTATAAATGATAGCTATGAGCAAAAATAAATTTCAGAATACATATAATATTTTCTTAAAACCTATACTATAGACACAGCTTAATAAGTGGTATTTCTATCCTTCAATTTTCTACTCAAATGAATTGAGTAATAGACAATCTAAATAATATTGTTGCTTTTAAATTAAAGATATAACATAACTAGGTGTCATATCTGAGAAGTTTTTTAATGGAACAAAATTATTTGGCAAAGGGAAGCCATTTCTTAAAATGGAAAAAATGGGATCATATTTATGATAAAAAAGTTTGGATTTATAAGAAAATGAAAGAAAAACAAAATTATGCATGCAAATTATATTCATATTTCTCAATATTCATGAGAAAACTGAGGCAAATACAATTGAGTGCCTTGCCATGATCATACCGCTTGAATCTGAGGTCAGATTTGAATTAAGGCCTTTTCAAATCCATGTAGAGTACTCTATAGATTTCACACATGAATGCCTCTAAAAAACTAATTGTGTACAAAAATCTATGACCACAAGTTTTTTGGATTAATTTGACTTTGACAGGAATCAGATATTTGTGTTTTTGTTTGTTTGTTTGTTTTGTCATTGAGGAATCAGTTCAACTCAGGATTTATAAGAAATAGATTCATATGTTGAAAACTTGATTTAAGAGAAGTTGATTTTCTGCATTATCCTAATTAACATTATAATTAATCTTTACCTCCTACTATACCCACCAGACATTGAGAAACATAAACAAACAAATTTCCTCAATATATAGCTGCAGAGTCAAGAAAACAAATAAGAACATTAGCCATGTTTAAAAAGTTAATCTCTTTCTATAAATTTTTTTCTTATCACTTCTCTGTCAGGAAGTAATTGACTGAACATGTTTCATCTTCATTCTTTTAGATTCAGGGTTTGTCATTATATTGTTCCATAAAACAATTAAAAACAATTTATTAAGTGCTGGGAGTTAGAGCCAAGATGGTGGAGAGTAGACAGTTGTTTGAGTTCTTCCTAGCTTTCCTTAGAGAAACAGCAGATCAAGCCTCTGAACTGGTTTTAGAGTGACAGAGCACACAAATTGGAGTGTAACAAATTTCATCCATAAGATATTCTGGAATAACTTCAGAAAAGGTCTGTTTCAATAGGGCATGGAGGAGGTAGCTCAGCACAGGTACAGCACAGATTCCCAGAGAGGTGTGGCATCTGAACACTGGGGGAATTTACTTGGAGACTTTTAGCCAGAATATAGCAGCTGTTCTGTCCTGGTTCAGAAGCCAGTGGATTAGCAGAATACCTGTGAGACATAAAATACAACTACAAAAGGCAAATAGTGAGCCTCTGAACCCCAGAATAATGCAGGACTTGACCACACCCAATCAGCACAGAAAGGAAGTAAGCAGCATTAGCCACAGGCAATGTGAAGCTACAGCTGTCTTTAAGTGAAGCTCTCTGACACTCTTCCCTTTGCCCTAAGAGAAGACTTCAACCTTTAAAAATGAGCAGAAAAGCAAAAATAACTTTTCAATAGATAGCTTTTATACAGACAGAAGAACATCTCAAATCCTGAGGACACTAAAAGTAAATCATCTCCAGATGAAGCCCCAAAGGATGATATGAGTTGCTCTAGATCTCATATGACTCTTTGGAAAAATTCAAAATAGATCTTGAAAGAGAGATGAAAAATGGGAAAAGGAAATGAGAACTTTGCAGGAGAGTTTGGAAAAGGAAACAGAGAAATTACCTGAAGAAAACTCTTTTAAAAACAGATATAGAGAAATAGAAAGAAACCATATAAGTCCTTAAAATAGATTTTATGAAATAGAAAAAGAAACCAACTTGTTGAAAAACAGAAATTGAGAAAAAAAAACCAATAGAACACCTCATTCAAAAATTTCATTTGGGCAAATGCAAAAACAAATAAAAAAGCTAACTGAAGAAAATAATTGACTAAAATTTTGAGTCGCAAAATGGAAATGAATGATTCGACAAATCTTCAAGAATCAGTTCAACAAAACAAAACAAAAAAAAGAAAATAAAAGAAATAAGAATTACTGGATTCTCTGAAAACCATAATCAAAAAAAAAAAAAGAGCCTATACAATATCTTTCAGGAAATCATTAAGGAAAACTGCCTTGATGTCTTAGAATCAGAGGGTATAATACCATTGAAAGATTTAACTGACTACATCCTAAAAGACGAAATGAAATGAAAACTCCAAGGAATGTCATAGGCAAATTTCAGAATTATAAGAACAAGGAGAAAATTTTGCAAAAAGCTAGGAAAAAAAAAAAAAAAAACAATTCCAATATTGAAGTCAAATCAGGATTATCCAAGACCTGGCAGCTTCCACTTTAAAAGATTGAAGGACCTCCAATATGTTATTCAGAAAAGCAAAAGAACTTAGATTGCAACCAAGAATCAACTATTCAGGAAAATTAAGACTTATTTTTCAGAGAAAAAGATGGCAATGAAAAAGGTGAATTTCATTTATTTCTGATGAAAAGACCAAAGTTGACCAGAAAATTTGGCCTCCAAATATAGAACTCAAAAGAAGCATCAAAAGGTAAAAAGGAAAGAAAAAAATAACAATTGCTTTAAAAGTTAAAATGTTTACATCCCTTTATAGGAAAATGATATCTATAATTCTTGAGAATTGCATTTCTGATATGGAAATTCTTAGAGGATGTAGGTATGATTTGACTTTATTTTTATTGTATAAAAAAGAAACTAGAGGTGGAAAGGGGACAGCACCAGAAGAAGAAGAAAGGAGAGGTAAAATGGTGCAAATTACATCTCATGAAGAGGGGGGAAAGGCTTATTACAATTAAGGCAAAGAAGAGAGGGGGATGAGCATTGTGTGAGCCTTACACTTATTAAATTTAGCTTAAAGAACTTATATAGCTCACAGAGAAACATGTTTCACCCTACAGGGAAGTAGAAGAAGAAAGAAGAAATGAAAGAGGGAGGCCAACGGAAGGGAGAACAGACAGAGAAGGAGAAAGTTATAAGAAAGGGGTGGATTGGTAAAAGGGAAGAACTGTTTGAGAGAGAAGTTGGTCAGAAACAAAACATTGGGGAGGAGTGAAAGGGGAAAAGGGAAGAGAAAAGTATAACTTGGGGAAAATAAAATGGCTGGAAATACAATTAGTAATTTTAACTGTGAATGTGAGTGGGATGAATTCTCCCATAAAACAAAAGCAGATAGGAGACTGGATTAAAAGCCAGAATCCTACAATATTTTGTTTACAAGAAGCTTATTTAACATAGAATGATACATACAGAGTAAAGGTAAAAGGCTGGAGCAAAATCTATTATACTTCAGCTGAAATAAAAAAGGCAGGAGTGGTGATCCTGATCTCAGATAAAGCAAAAGCAAAAGTATACCTAATTAAAAGAGATAAGAAAGGAAACTACATTTTGCTAAAGAATACCACAGATAATGAAGCAATATCAATACTAAACATATATGCTACAAGAGGTATAGCATCCAAATTCCCAGAGGAGAAGTTGAGAGCTAAAGAAAAGTAGACAACAAAACTATAGTAGTGTGGGATATTAACCTTGCTTTATCAGAATTAGATAAATCACACCACAAAATAAATAAGAAAGAAGTTAAGGAGGTAAATAGAATTTTAGAAAAGTTAGGTATGATAGACCTTGGAGAAAACTGAATGGAGACAGAAAGAAATATAATTTTTTTTCCCCTCACAATACATGAAACCTACAAAAAAAAATTGACAATGTATTAGGGCATAAACCCCACAAAATCAAAGGCAGAAAGGCAGGCATAACAAATGCATCTTTTCCAGATCATGATGCAATAAAAATTATATGTAATAAAGGACCAAGAAAAAAATAGATCAAAAATTAATTGGAAACTAAATAATCTAACTCTAAAGAATGACTGAGTGAAACAGCAAACCGTGGACAAAACAGATAATTTCAAACCAGGAGAATGACAAAAATGAGAAAACATATCAAAATTTATGGGATGCAGCCAAAGCAGTTCTTAGGGGAAGTTTATATCTCTAGATGGTTATTTGACAAAGATAAGATCAATCAATTGGCCATGACACTAAAAAACTAGAAAAAAAAAAACAAATTAACCCCCCAATTAAATATCAAATTTGAAATTGTGAAAATAAATAGGGAGATTAATTTATTAAGTGTTGGTTATATATAAGGCATTGTGTAAAAAGACCAAAAATCCTTGTTGTCAAGGAACTCACAACCTTTTAGAGGGGACAACATTAGATATATAAAAAGCAGTTTATTTATAGAATAAATAAATAATAAAGAACAGAGCAAAACCACTAGAATTAAGAGGAGTTGCTGTGGAAAGAGGGATATTAATATGAACTTAAAGGAAGTCAGAAGGATCAGTACTCAGAGTGAAAGAGGAAAGCATTGTAAGCATGGGGAGGAGACAGAGAGAATGATTGGGTCTAGGGACTGTCTTATACTTGAAGTAAGCAGAAGACTGAATGAGTAAAGTAATTTAGTTAATCTTTTTTATTATAGTAGCTTGTGTACTCATTAAAACTACTGTGAGGTAGAGCTATTATCCCCATTTTAGAGGTAAGAAAACTAGAGAAGCAGATTAAGTAACTTGCTCTGAGACATTCCACTATTATGTATCTGAGGTCAAACTTGAGGTCAAATCTCTGATTAATATCCACTGAGTTTCCTAATGATCTCAGTATATTGCTGAAAAATCTCTCTCTCATACTAAAGAAGGGAAAGGGACCTGTATGTGCCAAAATGTCTGTGGCAGCCCTGTTTGTAGTGACTAGAAACTGGAAAATGAATGGATGCCCATCAATTGGAGAATGATTGGGTAAATTGTGGTATATGAATGTTATGGAATATTATTGTTCTGTAAGAAATGACCAGCAGGATGAATACAGAGAGGCTTGGAGAGACTTACATGAACTGATGCTGAGTGAAATGAGCAGAACCAGGAGATCATTATATACTTCAACAAACGATACTGTATGAAGATGTATTCTGATGGAAGTGGATTTCTTTGACAAAGAGACCTAATTCAGTTTCAATTGATCAATGATGGACAGAAGCAGCTACACCCAAAGAAAGAACACTGGGAAATGAATGTAAACTGTTTGTATTTTTGTTTTTCTTCCCGAGTTATTTTTACCTTCTGAATCCAATTCTCCCTGTGCAGCAAGAGAACTGTTTGGTTCTGCACACATATATTGTATCTAGGATATACTACTACATATTCAACATATATAGGACTGCTTGCCATCTAGGGGAGGGGGTGGAGGGAGAGAGGGGAAAAATCGGAACAGAAGTGAGTGCAAGGGATAATGTTGTAAAAAATTACCCTGGCATGGGTTCTGTCAATAAAAAGTTATTATAATAAAAAAAAAGAAAAAAGAAACTATGATTATGATATAATAGCAAAAAAAAAAATCTCTGTCTCTCTCTCTTTCTCTCTGTTTGTGTGTGTGTGTGTGTGTGTCTTATCCTCTCTCTTTGAAGGTTGTCTGGAGGAAAGAATTGATGCTTTCTCAAACATTTATTTTCTTTTCTTCCATAAAGCATAATACTTATAATTTATGAATTTATTCTTTAACAATACTACTGTTGTTACAGTCAACTCAAATATTTTTTTCTATATGAAATTGTTCTAATCCAGCTACATTTACTTCTTCATTTTCTTTAGTTTTGGAAAATCCCTTGGAGATTGGGTTTATATTGAAGTAGAGAAAACCTGAAGTAGAGAAGGTTGTGAGAAAGTGGTTTGTAATGCAGAAAAGAACCCTTTATTGATGTGAAAAAGCTTACAGCAAAATCAAAATGATTAAGCAATAGTCTGTGAGTGAAGGGCACTTTTAAAAGGACAAAGGGGAGATGATGATGAAGATAGGAAATAAAGATGGGATCTAGAATGGGAGAGAGGGAGGGAGAAGTTATGGAAGGCCTTAGTCAAGAACAAACTGGCATTCACATCATGTCTATGGGAACAATGACAGGATGAGACTATTTAGTATGCTTTAAATATGCTAACAAGACAATTCCAGTAATGTGGCCACCCCTAGCCTGTGAAAATGGAAACAGGATTAATTAGGTTAGAGTTCACACCACATATAATAGCCCTTAGAGAAAAAAATAAAGTAAGTTTTGTTTTGTTTCACCTTATATAAATTTTGCTAATTTACATTGGGTTTCCTTTTTTAACCAAACTTTTGGGTGACTGACCTGAATTTGATTCTTTCATGTTATTTTTCAATATGTTTAATATTATGTTAATGTCTTCCTTTATTTCACATTTATTTCTTTACGATATATATTGTACCATTTTTTCATATGAAGTGCCTATTATAGGACTTCACAAGTAATAGGGACTTAATAAATATTTGTTTAATTGAATCAAATTAAATTTTTTCATTCAAAGGATAAACAAACATTTGATATCAATTCATAAATTCAAAGAATTTTAAATATTCACATAAACTAAAATCACTGTTTTGCTAAATACTCTTTTAGAATGACAACTTAGTGATATTTGAGTTCTAGAAACATTTTTCCAAGCTGTATATGCATAGAGATGTAAAGTAATATTATAAGTAGAATATAGGATAAATAATTTCAGTTTCTCTGGAAATTAGAATAGCTGAAGCTTAATCAGATAAAAAAAAAAGAATTCTAACAAATAAATAATCTGTCAGAAACACTCTGCTTGCTAAAACATGCAAATAATTCTAAATGCTATTTAATAACAAATATAACTTTCTGCATTGAAAGATTGTATATTTAATTACTTGTAAATTGTTTCCAACATATCATTTATAATTTTGCAATGACAATATTTAAAGTGGTAAATTATTACATTAATTGACTTTTATCTTTTCCCAATTTTTCAGAGATTATACTAATTTTTAACTTTCTCTACTTTATACTGTCTAGTTTGATATTTTAGTTTCCTGGGAAAAAGCTTCACAAAATCATGGACTCTCAACGTTGGAAAGGACTCCAGGGCTGGCTAATTTACTTCAGCTCATACATGAACCACAATCTTTTTATAAAATACTCAACAAGTTGTTATCCATACAATGTTTAAAATATCAGTGAGGGGGAAAATGCCAATTTGGGTAAAACTTTTTTCTGATTCATTATTAGAAATTTTTGTTCCAATTGGAAAGAATAGTGAAAAGGTGGTACACAATCTAATATGTAGTTTTGGCATGGAGGAAAGATATCTCCATATTTGTGATGATTCTGTGCTGCTGATATAGTAGCTATTATTGGTGAGGCATTTGTGTTGGGAAGAAGAGGATTTTGTTCATTGAATTCATAGTAGGGAAATGTGCATGGCAACTCTTAGGAACTCTCTAGAAGTTCAGAAAGGATAACATTGATTTATTTTTTTCTTTTATTAATTTATCAAATTGATATGTGACAGAAGCTAAACTGGGCAAGAAGGCCGTGACTTAAAGCCCAATTTTATTTTTTCTGCATTTTAATAAATTCTACCTTCAAATATGTCTTGTATAAACTTCCTTTTGCAACTCATAATCATCACCCTAATTCAAGCCAACAATATCTCTTACCTAAATTATTGAAATAGCCTACTAATTGTTTTTTTTTTGCCTCAACTCTTATCTCTTTCCAATTCTCTACTAGCCTATGAAAATAATTCTCTTAAAACATGAGTAATCATGTTGCTCCAGTACTCAGTATTCAGTAAACTCTAATGCCTTCCTATTATCTGTTAGTTGGAATATAATTTCATCTATTTGTCACTTAAAATTCTTCACAATCTGAATCCTTCCTACTTTTCCAAGATTCTTGTTACTTACTCTACTTGAAACATTTTATGATGCAGCTATGCTGGTCTCCTTATGAATTCTCAAAGCTCATTCTGCTCTGCCTTTGTGTTGGTTTTATTTCCTGGATAAAATATACTTGTACCTCACTTTTGACTTTTATCTTCCCTTGTTCCCATGTAGCTTCAAAATTTAACTTAAATACCATTTCCTGCAAGAGACCTTTCCTAGATCCCTAAATTGCTTCTGGGATCATATTCTGGGTGTGTGTGTGTGTGTGTGTGTGTGTTTTGTATATTTTCATAGACATAAGTATTTATATATTGTTTCTCTAAATATAATTTAACTCCTTGAGGGCAATATCAATGTTTTATCCATTTTTGTTGTTCTTATCACTTAATATAGTGTCTGGAATTTAATAGGGTCTTAAAAGCTTTTATTTTATTGACAGAATTGATTGACTATTAAAAATTCTAATGACAAACCCTCGTTGCTAATTATTGTCAAAAACTTTTGATTTAAATTACAAGTGCCTTTATGGCAGGGACATGATTTTTTAGCCAGTCTGCTTTACCTAAAGCAATTTATAATTACTAACTCCTCAATGACTTCCAGGGATAGAGCAAAGATGGTGGAGTGAAGCCAGGAAGCTGCTAATGCATTCCTGGTTTCCCTCAAAAATCCCATGAAATCAGGCCTCTGAACATATTCTGAAGAAATGAAACCACTCTCCAGCTCAAAGATCGATTGGAAACGCTTGAAGAAAATTTTGTTTCACTGAGATGAAATGGGTGTTCAGCCAAGTGCTGACAAAGTCTGGGAAAGCCAGTGAGAGGACCTCAATCAGAGCAGATTAGCAACTGAGACTGATTCTGTCTCAGTAGTGAAGCAAACCAGTAGGGCAGTCTCCAGTCCTAGATCAGAAGGTGATTTCTGGGAAATTATGCTGTTTTCTGGAGAGAACAGAAAAATCTAGCCCTTGAAAACACAAGGGGCACCTGGACTCAAAGCCAAGGCTCAGACCTGCACAGAAAAGCTTGAGACAGCAGCCCTTTTATCCCAGAAGTAAAACTAGACCATAAAAGTAAAAAAAAAAAAAGATAGAAAATACTAAAAGCAAAGGAAAGAAAATGAGTAAGAAAGAGAAAGTTTCCTTGACCATGGAAAACTACTATGGTGATAGGGAAGACCAAAACACCAATTCAGATGAGGGCAAAATGTCCACAGAGGAAATCTCAAAAGTGAGTTGAATTGGTCTCAAGCCCAAAGAAGCTTCTTGAAAATGCTCATTAAAATTGTAAAAGGCAAATAAAAGAGAGAGAAAAATGATAAAGGAAATGAAAGGTATACATGAGAGTCAATAGCTTAGAAATAGAAGGTAATTACATAAAAAAATACAAAATTGACCACTGGAAAAAAATAACTGAAGAAAACAGCAACTTCAAAAGTAGAATTAAACAAATGGAAAAAGAGATAGAAAATCTAACTGAAGAAAATCATACATTAAAAACTAGAATGAGTCAAATGGAAGCTAAAAACACTCTGAGACATCAAGAATCTATCAAACAAACTAAAAAGAATGAAAAAATGGAAGAAAATGTAAAATACCTCATTGGAAAAATAGTCAACCTGGTAAACAGATCCAGAAGATCAAATTAAAAATTATTGGCCTACCTGAAGGGCATAACCAAAAAACAAACAAACAAAAAGTGTTTCAGTATTATATCCAATAACAGCAATAATGTGTGATGATAAATTATGAAAGGCTTGGTTCTTCTCAATGGTTCAGTGATCCAAAGGTAATCTCAACAGTCTTTTGACAAAAAATACCTTCTGCATTCAGAAAAAGAACTATGGAGATTGAATGTAAATCAATGCATGTTTTGTATTTTTTTCCTGCTTTTTTTCCCTCACATATGGTTTTCCCCTTTTGTTCTAATTTTTCCTCTCAACATGATTCATAAAAAATGTATATTAAAAACAAATAAAAACTTACTAATACTTCATCTACAATTTAATTTAGCCATTGTGCTGAAATTTATTGTTGTTCTAACATAGAATGTATTTTTTCAGAAAATAATCGTTATCCAATCAATGGAGATCTTCAGTCAGAAGGTAGATGAGCACTTATCAAGGATGCTATAAAGAAAATAGCTATATGGGTAATGTGTTGAACTAGATGATATCTAAGTTCCTCCTTATATAGAGAAACTGTGATTGCTGTATTTTTCCCCAATCTTATTCTTATATATGAAAATATGTACTGAGAGATATTTATACTTAAGCAACACAATCTTATATTTATCAGAATTATTCCCATAAATGGTCCTCCAAGAAATATGCTTCTCAAGAGCATTGATCTTATGGGTATATGGGAAACACAGAACAATATTTACAAAGTATTCTCTTTCCATTACTCTGAATCCTGAACTGCAAAAAATATAAGTAAAAGTTTCCACGAGAATAGAATTAGTGAAATTGGAAGTAGATCCTAGATCTTGCTGTTTTTGGTAAATCTATTTTATATATGATTTTTATCTTGACCAAGATTCACAAATTATCAAATAATATTATACTGATGAGTTAAATCTTACAAGTGGATTCAGAACCTACAATGAGTATAAAAATTTTTTGGCTGTGGTTGAATATTGATATAATCATTGTGGAACAATTAAATGCATAATAAAAACTCAATACATCAGTCAAACCCTTAATCAAAGGAATATTCAAACAAAATTTTAATGTAAACATAGAGTTATTTGCATTATGCAAAATCACCTGTGGAACACTCATTCACACAAAAGAGATACAAGCTAACATGCTGTTTTAATTTACCAGTATCTTAGGGTCCCAAACTTCTTTTGGTTCCACATTTATATTCTCCTTTAATTTAGAGAAAGAATCAGATGGATAGGAAATATAAGTGGTTTTTGTAATTTCATGAAATCAACGTAAAGAAAATGATGTAAAGTCTATGTAATTTCATGTTTTTGTAAAAGTAAAATAATTGTAATAATATAAAATGATGATGATGTGGTGGTGGTAGAAAAAGCGATACAAATAATTTAACTGTGTCACATAATTCTTTAAAATTTACAAAATTTTTTTATGTTATATATGACTATCACACCAACAATGGACAGTAGATGCTCCATTTTACAGATGATTAAACAGAGTCTGACAAAGTTTAAGAGATTTACCCAGTATCACAAAGCTAGTAGCAATCGAAGGCTTCATTTAAATTTAGGTCTTCCTGATTTCCACTCTAGTACTCTACCTAGCATTCCATCCACTTCATCCTAAACCAAAGTTATTCAATTTCTTTTTGTTGTATATCAGAAAAGGTTCAGATAAGGACAGAAGGGAAGCCACATATTTCCAACTAAATTTGGGAATTTCACAATTCATGGTAGATAAATGTATAGGCAATGGAAGTGGCGAGAGGGAACAAACATATATTAGGGAGCTGATCAGTCTTGGGCACTGTGACAAGGACTTAAAATAAATCATTTGATATTCACAATAATCTTGGAAGGCAGTAGTAAATCTCTGAGGATGGATTTGAACTCAGGTGCTCTTGATTCCAGGTTCACTTCCTTCCAGGTGCTCTTGAGTGCCTGCACTCAAATCCAGTTGCAAACAATTATTAATTTTGTGATTCTGTACAAGTCACTTAACCTTTGTCTACCTCTATTTCCTCAACTATATAATGGGAACATTAACAGCACCTATTTCATGAGGATAAAGTGAAATATTTCTAATAACACTTTGCATTTGGTCTAAACCTAAAAGATATTGAATATGTGATTTTTCTATTTGTCTTTCTATCCAGGCCCACATGAATAGTTCATAACCATGATAGTGATACAGAGAAACTTTCTGATGACTACCAGAAACAGATACTTACAATCTAATAGGAAGCAGATCGAATTTTTAAAAATAATTCAAATATAGACTTCCCCATTTGGCATATGATGAACTTTTCCTCTTGGTTTACTGATGCAAGGTAGTATTGAAGTGAGTGTGTGTGTGTGTGTGTGTGTGTGTGTGTGTGAGAGAGAGAGAGAGAGAGAGAGAAAGAGAGAGAGAGAGAGAGAGAGAGGGATATTTGATAACTCTTGTCTGTTAATATTCGCTGAGTATATCTGTTTTCCTCAGAAAATTGAATTGGGAATTCAGCTCTTAATAAGAGTTTGTAAGACAATTTTGCAGGATGATTCTGGGAATATGGCACAGTAGGTCAGACAATTCTAAGCTCCCAAGATTTCCCCCACAGAAACCTGTGTCTCAGAGTCAACATAGACTGGTTAAAAGCAATTAGAAGTTAGGGCAGAACAGTGGTCCTCCAGCAAACATCCAAAACAAGGAAGTTTGCTCTTGGTGAAGTGTAAACACTTCCAGGCTAGGTCCATGGAAGCAAGAAGTAGGAAACCTTGGGGTTAGCTGGGTTGAGAGGGGAAAGTCTCAGTCTCAGTTACAGGAACTTTCACTTCTCAGAAAGTATGGGAAGTAGATTATATAAATACAAGAAAATTAAGATAACCTCTGCTTATGAGGATCACCAGGTCCAGCTGTTATATGGAGATGGAGAACCACCCTGGGTGAGAACTAGCACACACCTGGTAAGTGCAGAAGCAGGGAGGTAGGAATACTGCAGGCTATGGAAGTTTACAGAAAGGCAGAATTCTTAATTTCAGGTTCCACATTGGAGGGAAGAACTGAAGGAGGACCTGAAGTCAGAGGCACCATTCCCTTTACCCCAAGGCTTTGGGTGATTATACTAATGAGTTTTTATTTTTATTTTTTTTTAATGAGCAGGCAAAGGAGAAAGAACACATTACTATGAGAATAGGAAAGGTGAGTTCATCTTCAAAGGAGTAATCAGAAGTAAAAAAAATGTCTCTCCTACTCCAGATTAAATAGTGACCTGTTTTATTTTATTTTTTTTTTTACTTTTTTTTTTAAATTATTTAATAGCCTTTTATTTGCAGGATAGATACATGGGTAACTTTACAGCATTAACAATTGCCAAACCTCTTGTTCCAATTTTTCACCTCTTACCCCCCCACCCCTTCCCCTAGATGACAGAATGACCAGTAGATGTTAAATATATTAAAATATAAATTAGATACACAGTAAGTATACATGACCAAAACATTATTTTGCTGTACAAAAAGGATCAGACTCTGAAATATTGTACAATTAGCTTGTGAAGGAAATCAAAAATGCAGGTGTGCATAAATATAGGGATTGGGAATTCAATGTAATGGTTTTTAGTCATCTCCCAGAGTTCTTTTTCTGGGCATAGCTAGTTCAGTTCATTACTGCTCCATTAGAAATGATTTGGTTGATCTCGTTGCTGAGGATGGCCTGGTCCATCAGAACTGGTCATCATATAGTATTGTTGTTGAAGTATATAATGATCTCCTGGTCCTGCTCATTTCACTCAGCATCAGTTCGGGTAAGTCTCTCCAGGCCTTTCTGAAATTATCCTGTTGGTCATTTCTTACAGAACAGTAATATTCCATAATATTCATATACCACAATTTATTCAGCCATTCTCCAACTGATGGACATCCATTCAGTTTCCAGTTTTTAGCCACTACAAAAAGGGCTGCCACAAACATTCGTGCACATACAAGTGACCTGTTTTAAAAAAAGAATCCATAGAACAATTTTTTAAAAAGACTCTAAAAATTAAGCAGGAGAGACTGAGAATGAGAAGAAAATAAGAACAGTCCAAGAAAAACAAGATTGTGAAAAGATGGTAAACCAAGTAAAAAGGAGTTCCAAAGATGTAAGGAAAAATATGATTGTGAAAATTAGAATTAAGCTAGAGGATGCCAACAAAGACATGAGTCCAGGAAATAATAAAATAAAATACAAAAAAAATGAAAAAAAAATGGAAGAGAATATGAGACATCTTATAAGAAAACAACAGATTTGGAGAACATATCAAGAAAACAAAGATAATTAGACTAACTGAAAATTATTATTGACAAAAGAATCTTGATTTAATAATACAAAATTAATTAAAGAAAATTATTCCTTAAATGTTAGAAAAAGTAGGGAAAGTAGAGATAGAAAAAAATTAGAAGTAAATCTGTAAAAATATCATTGCTAAATTTCAAAAACTGAGATAAAAAAAAAATGTTTTACATGGAACAAAAGAAAACAACAAAATTCACATGTGCTGGAGCCACAAATAGAATCACAAAAGAGTCATCAGTGGTTATAATAAAAGACCACAGGTCTTGGAATAGTATATATGATACATCAAAAGAACTAGGATCACAGATAAAAATATCATATCTAGCAAAAGGTACCTTCATCCTGAATGAAAACAAAATAAAACAAAAAAAACCCACATTTGATAAATTGCCACTTTAAGATTTTGTGGCAAAAAAATCCTGAAGTTAATAGAAAATTTGACATAAAAAATATAAGGTGAACATCAAAGAATAGTTTCAAGATTCTCAATAAGGACAAAGTATGTTTTATATGTGGAAATGTAAACGACATATCTAAAATTTTCACTAGTGATATAACTGAGTATGATGTGATCTAAAAAACAAAAAAAATGTAGAAAAAGGTAAAATAATAATTATTTCAAGAATTGACAGAGGAATTAAATGAGGGAGGATGACTAGTAGTTCTGATATCCTACTGAAATCAGGAATGGGTTAAAAAAGGAACAATAATATATATCTAGAAGGACATAAAACTTTCAGAATTTATGAAAAATAAAAGGAAGAGGATAAGGTACAGAAAGGTTGTGTAGGTTAATTGAAATGAGGAAAATATGTACATTAATGGAGAATGAAATAAAAAGGGGAGGGAAAAAATGGGTGAAAGAATAAAGAACGGATCCTTGATGTTGGGAAGTCAAGTAATAGCAAGAATAGGGAATGGGTAAAACAGAAGTAATGTAGAAGAGTCAATAGAGATAGGAAGTAAGAGATAGAGGCAAATACAATAATAATGGTCAGGTGTAAAAGTTATTAGGGAAAAAAGTAGGGATAGGAATCATTCATCTCAGACAAAATTAAAATTAAAGTAGATTCAATCAATAGAGAAAAATAGGTAAGTTACGGTATATGTCAATCATATTAATATGTTTTAGACTATTTAAAACCAGTAGATTAAATAAGGTTGGAATATTGCTGTGGCATAGGAAATGTTGAGATAGAGGATTTAGCAAAATATAAAAAAACCTTGTATCTAAGAAGGATGATATATGTTTTCAGAGAAACAGATGACAAACATTGTGTAAACTTACATAGATATATGAAGGTATATGTGTATATGTGTGTATGATTATAGGTATCTATATATATGTGTATATATATATATATATATGTGTATATGTGTATGTAGTATATATATATATATATGTATGTGTGTATGTGTATGTAGTATATGTGTGTGTGTATGTGTACTCATATATGTAAATATATACATGGTTAACTGTTCAGTAAGCCTGTTTGGGAGAAGTGGAGGTGAGAAGAGAGAAAAAGAAAAAGAAATTTTAAAGTGCACAACAGAGGACAAAAGAAAACCTAAAAGAAAACAAAGAAAAGATGAACAGTTCTGAATATAATATGTTCTATTATTATAAATGCTTTCTGTTTCTGTTTTTTCCTATTTTTTTCTGTTTTGTATTTGTTTTAAATAAATAATTTAAGAAAGTCTTTGATATTTTCAAAACACTACATAAACCATTTATTATTATTTATTTAACACCCAGAAAATACAACTTTATATTTTCCTAAATTCCAGACATGTTTACCACAACATCCTGATAAAGCCTATGAATAACAGGGTAGATCCTTCATACATTTTTCTTCTGGAGAATTATGTAAGTTTAAAGAAATTACCTTATTGAGGCATTCCTAATACTTTCAAATGGCAATCCTGAATAACTATTGTTGGCTCAAGTTCATTCGTATTAGGGGTTTAACAAGGCTGTAGGTAAAGCATTTGGAAGACCAAGACAAAGAGCATGATTAATTACCACTGCTTCACATTGGGAACTCTATGAGCTAGAGAGTCAGTCAAATGATAGAGTTGGGTTTGGAAATCATTAGTCATTGCCTAAGGACAACAAAAAGAATCCTTGAAAGTTTAACCCCATTAAAGTTACCAAAGGAAAGATTCCTAATCAGGCTGCTCTCTTAACTTGACTTCTTAAAAATGCTCCAGCTCTTTATCCTGAAGATTCACAGCAAACCTAGAATCCAGACAAGAAAGTTCATTGCGTCCCTATTTCTGATTTAATATCTCTCTGAAGAACCTCCACATAAGAAGGTTATTCAGAAAAGGCATTTCTCATTTTTATCCCAGCTATACTTTTGATTTCCTCTGGCAGGTCTTCATAGTTAGGTACTTTTGCCTTCTCTAGATTCAGACAATTACTAGATATATGACCATGGGAAAATTACTTAATCTTGCTTGCCTTACTTTCTTCATATATGAAATGAACTGGAGAAGGAAATACCAAACCACTCCAGTATTTTTTCCAAGAAAACCCTTAATAGGTATATGAAGAGTTAGGAGTAAATGAGAGATGCACAACAGAATTTTTTCAACCCCACTCCATCTTTTAATTAAAAATAAAATAAAAATAAATAAATGAAATCCCTGACTTTAAAGAAGTAAACAAAACTGTATTAGTAGTCCAATTTTACATTTCATTGGCAAAAACAAAGAATAATCATGAGTTCCCCCTCTCAAAAATGTTTCTTTTTTTGGAATGAAAACATTTTATTTTCAAAATATATACAGAGATAATTTTCAGCATTCATCCTTATAGAATCTTGTGTTCTAAATTTCTTTTCTTCCTTCCCTCCACTCCCTTTCCTAGAGTGCAAATGATTCACTGTATTTTAAACATGTGCAATCCATACACACACACACACACACACACACACACACACACACAATTAACAAGTTGCACAAGAAAAATCAGATCCAAAAAGAAAAATAATAAGATACAAAAAAAAATGCAGGCAAACAACAACAAAAAGAGTGAAAATACCATGTTGTGATCTACACTCAGTTCCCACGGTCCTCTCTTTGGATGTAAGATGGCTCTTTTCATCACAAGACAATTGTAATTGGCTTGAATCATCTCACTGTTGAAGAGAGCCATATCCATCAAAATTGATCATTGTAGAATATTGCTTTTGCCATGTATAATGATGTCCTGGTTCTGCTCATTTCACTTAGCCTCAAGTCTGCAGGCCTTCCTAAAATCATTGTCCTGATCATTTCTTGTAGAGCAATAATATTCCATAACATTCACATACCATAACTTATTCAGCCACTCTCCAGCTGATGGGTGTCCAGTCAGTTTCCAGTTTCTTGCCACAACAAAAAGGGCTGCCACAAACATTTTTTTTATGTGAGTCCCTTTCCTTCCTTATGATCTCTTTGGGACACAAGCCCAGTAGAAACATTGCTAGATGAAAGAGTATGCCCATTTTGATAGCCCGTTAGGCATAGTTCCAAATTGCTTACCAGAATGGTTGAATCAGTTCATAACTCCATCAACAATGTATTAGTGTCTTTCCCACATCCCCTCCAACATTTGTCATTGTATTTTTTCTGTCATCTCAGCCAATCTGAGATGTGTGTAGTGGTACCTCAGAATTGTATTAATTTGCATTTCTCTTATCAATAGTGATTTAGAGCACCTTTTCATATGATTACAAATGTTTTTAATTTTTTATTTGAAAATTGTCTGTTCATATCCTTTGACCATTTATCAATTGGGGAATGGCTTGAATTCTTATGAATTTGAATTAATTCTGGATATATTTTAGAAATGAGGCCTTTATCAGAACCCTTGAATGTAAAATTTTTTCGCAGTTTATTGTTTCCCTTCTAATCTTGTCTGCATTGGATTTTGTCTGCACAGAAAGTTTTTAACTTATTATAATAATTTTTTTTGCATTTCATAATGTATTCTAGATTTTCTTTGGCCACAAATTCCTTTCTTCTCCACAGATCTAAGAATTAAATATGCTTTGTTCTTCTAATTTGCTTATAATATCACTATTTATGTCTAAATCATCAACCCATTTTGACCTTATTTTGGAATAAGTTGTGAGGTGTGGATCAATGCCTAGCTTCTGCCATATTCATTTCCAATTTGTCAGGCAGGTTTTGTCAATAGTGTCCCAAAAACTGGGACACTATTTTTGGGGGGATTTGCCAAATATTAGATTACTGTAATCATTGACTACTTTATCATGGGAACTTAACCTATTCCACTAATCAACTACTCTATTTCTTAGTTTTGATGACCATTGCTTCATAATATAGTTTTATGTCTGGTACAGTGAGGCCACCTTCATTTGCATTTTTTCATTAATTCCCTTGAAATTTTTGATATTTTCTATTTCCAGATGAACTCTTTATTATTTTTTCTAGCTCTGTGAAGTAATTTCTTGGGAGTTTGATTAATATGGCACTAAATAAGTAGATTAATTTAGGTAGTATTGTCATATTTATAGTATTAACTTGACCTACCCATAAGCACTTGATGTTTTTCACTTGGTTAGATATGACTTTATTTATGTGGAAAGTCTTGTGTAATTGTGTTCATATAGTTCCTGACTTTGCCTTGGCAGGTAGACTCCCAAATATTTTATATATAAACAGTTATTTTAAATGGATTTCTCTTTGTATCCCTTTCTATTGTACTTTCTTGGTAATGTATATCAATTCTGATGATTTATGTGAATTTATTTTGTATCCTGCTTGCTAAAATTGTGAGTTGTTTCAAATATGTTTAGTTGATTGTCCAGGATTTTCTAAGTTTACCATCAATTCATCTTCAAAGAGTGATAATTTGGTTTCCTCATTACCTACTCTAATTCATTCAAGTTCTTTTTCTTCCCTTATTGCCAAAGCTAACATTTCTACCACAATATTGAACCATAATAATGATAGTAGGCAACCTTGATGCACCCCTAATCTTATTGGGAATGGTTCTAGTTTGTCACCATTACATATGATGCTTGCTGATTGTTTTAAATAAATGCTACTGATCATTTTAAAGATAGCTTCATTTCTTCCTATACTCTCTAGTATTTTTAATAGGTATCGGTATTGAATTTTATCAAATGCTTTTTCTTCATCAATTGAGATAATCATATGGTTTTTGTTAGTTTGGTTATTGATATAGTCAATTATGCTAATAGTTTTCCTAATATTGAACCAGCCCTGCATTCCTGGTATAAATCTGACTTGGTCATAATGTATTATTCTGGGGATGACTTTCTGTAATCTCATTACTAATATTTTATTTAAGATTTTTGCTTCAATATCCATTAGGAAAATTGGTCTATAATTTTCTTTCTCTGTTTTAACCTAACTGGTTTAGTTTTAAGCACCACATCTGTATCATAAAAGTAATTTGATAGGATTCCTTCTTTCCCTATTTTCCCAAAAAAGTTTGCATAGTATTGAAATTAATTCTTCTTTAAAGTTTTCATAGAATTCTTATGTAAATTCGTCCAGCCCTGAAGATCTTTTCTTAGGGCATTGATTAATAGCCTGTTCAATTTCTACTTGTAAAATGGGACTATCTAAGTAATTAATTTCTCTTCGATTAATCTAAAAAAAATCTATATTTTGTAAGCATTCCTACATTTCACTTAATTATCAGACTTATTGCAATATAATTGAGCAAAATAACTGCTAATTATTGCTCTAATTTCCTCTTCATTTCTGGAAAGTTCTCCTTTTTCATTTTTGAGACTAACAATTTGATTTTCCTCTTTTCTTTTTTCTAAACAAATCAACTAAAGGTTTATTTTGTTGTTTTTTTCATAGAAACAACTCAGTTTTGTTTATTCATTTTCTTACTTTCAATTCTATTAATCTCCCATTTAATTTTCAAGGTTTCATATTTGGTATTTAATTGGAGAGTGTTTAATTTTTCCCTTTCCTAACTTTTTTATTTGCATGCCCAACTCATTGATTTTCTTTTTCTCTATTTTTATGCAAGTGAGCATCTAGCGATATAAAACTTCCCCTAAAAACTGCTTTGGCTGCCTTCCATAAATTTTGGTATGTTTTCTCATCATTATTATTTTCTTGGATGAAATTACTGATTGTGTCTATGATTCATTGTTTCACCCACTCATTCTTTAAGATTAGATTAATTTTCCAATTAAATTTTGGTCTATTTTCCCCTGGCTTTTTATTGAACATAATGTTCATTGCATCATGATCTGAAAAAAATGCATTTACTATTTTTACCTTTCTGCTTTTCATTTTGAGGTTTTTATGCCATAATACATGGTTCAATTTTGCATAGATTTCATATACTGCTGAGAAAAAGTACATTCCTTTCTGTCTCCATTCAATTTTCTCCAAAGGTCTATCATATCTAACTTTTCTAGAATTCTATTTACTTACTTAACTTTTTTCTTATTTATTGTGTGGTTCAATTTATCCATTTATGAGAGAGCAAGACTGAGATCCCTTACTAGTATAGTTTTGCTACCTAATTCTTTGTGCTGCTCTCTTAACTTCTCTTGGAATTTAGATGCAATATCAGCTAAAACATAATAGATTCTGCTCCACTCTTTTACCTTTACTCTATATGTATCACTCTGCTTTAAATGTGTTTCTTGTAAACAATATACTGTAGAATTTTGGTTTTTAATCCAGTCTGCTATTCACTTCTATTTTATGGTAGAGTTCATCCAATTCACATTCACGATTAAAATGACTGATTCTGTATTTCCCACCATCTCGTTTTCCCCAAGTTATATTTTTCTTTTTCCTTTCCCCTTTCCTTGTTCCCCAGTATTTTCTTTCTGAGTACTACCTCCCTCAAACATCCCTCCCCTTTAAGAACACATCCCCCTTTCTTATACTTTTCCACTTCTACTTTTCTTCTTTCTTCCACTAGTTTCCCCTTTTCTTTCCCTTTTCACCCCTACTTTCCTATAGGGTGAGACAAGTTTCTCTGTGAAGCTAAATGTGCCTGATATTTTGTATTTGAGCCAAATCTGATGAGAATAAGATTCACACAATTCTCATCCCCTCTCTTTCTCAAATGTAAGAGGACTTTTTGCCTCTCTATCAGATGTAATTTACCCCATTTTAACTCTATTTTACTCTTCTTCCAGTAGAATCCTCTTTCTTCTTCTTTTTCTACTTTTTTATATCATCACAATAAAATCAAATTATACCTGTATCCTCTACGTATACCCATAACAGAGATACACATCTTAAGAGCTTAACATATCAGCTTCCCTTATAGAGATATAAGCTTTTAAACTTTCAAAAGAAAGTTTTTCTTTTTTTTTTTTAACCTTTTTTTTGCTTCTCTTGATTTCTGTATTTAAAGATCACATTTTCTGTTTACCTCAGGCTTTTCATCAGAAATGAATGAAATTCATTTGTTTCCTTGAATGCCTTTTTTTTTTTCCCTGAAAGGCAATGCATATTTTTGCTGGGTAGTTGATTCCTGGTTGTAATCTAAGTTTCTCTGTCTTTCTGCATATCAAATTCCAGGTCTTTTGATCCCTTAAAGTGGAAGCTGCTAGGTTCTGGGTAACCTTGATTGTGGCTCCTTGATATTTGAATAGGTTCTTTCTGATGTTTGCAATATTTTCTTCTAGTTGTGACAATTTTGAAATTTAGCTACAATCTTCTTTGGAGTTTTCATTTTTGTGTCTCTTTCAGGAGGTATTCCATGAATTCAATGACTATTTTACCTTATTTGATGATTTCCTGAAAGATGATGTCTAGGCTCTTTTTTTTTCACCATGGTTTTCATGAAATCCAATTATTCTGAAGTTGTCTCTCCTACATCTGTTTTCCAGGCCATTTGTTTTTCCAATGGAGTATTTTAGATTTTATTCTATTATTATTATTTTTTGTTTTGTTTTGTTTTCTTTGACTGACTCTTTTATATTAAAGCTTTTTATTTACAAAGCATATGCATGGGTAATTTTTCCAACATTGACCCTTGCAAAACCTGGTGTTCCAACTTTGCTCCTCCTTTCCTCAATCCCTTCCCCTAGCTGGCAGGTAGTCCAATACATATTAAATATTGTTGAAATACATGTTAGATTCAATATAGAGTATACTTATTTATGTTACCTTGTTGCACAAGAAAAATCATATCAAAGAGGAAGAAAAAGAAAAACGCCAAAAGAAAACAGAAATTATCTTAAAAAAAACTTTTTGCTTTTCCAAACTCTCTTGCAAAGTTTTCATTCCCCGCCCCATTTTATTTCTAACTCTCTTTTAAGGTTCTTCTTGAATTCTTCAAAGGGAACCTTGTGAGATGGGGACCAACTCATGTCATCCATTGAGACTTCATCTGAAGGGATTTGCCTTTAGTATCCTCAGAGTTGGAGGTCTGTTCTTCCCTTTCTACATAAAAGTTATATGTTGCTTTTTTGTTCATTTTTGTAAAGGTTAAGGTCTGCTCCTAGTGCAAAGAGGAGATTATCCCAAAATTTCTTGGCAGGCAACCATGACTTTAGTGATTTAACCTAGGCTGATTCTGACAATTCTGATGCTGAGTGGGCATGGCCAGGTTTCTTCTTTGGGATTTAAAGGATCACTATTTGCCTTTTGTATTTGTGTTGGATGTCTCACAGCTAATCTGCCAATCCACTGGCTTATCGCCAAGACTGCTATATTTTAGCTAAAAAGTCTTCTGGTAGATTCCCTGAAGAGTGGATACCACATGTCCCTGGCTTCCTGAGCTCATCCTGCCCTATTTCCCCTATCTAATTGAAACAGACATTTTCTGAAGTTCTTTTGCTGGAATTCTACTTCAAATATTTGTGGCTTCTGTCACTCCAAATTCACTTCAGAGGCTTGATCTGTTGATGATCTGAGGGATGACAGGAGGAGCCAAGATAAAGCGAACTGTTGTATTATCAGCTGGTCAAATCTCCCTATGGTATGGCATACTGTCCTTGAAAAATATGAGCTTCTATTGGAGCCCCATTCAGGTCAGGGTGGAGGCAAATGGATGAGTTTGTCTGGGAAAAACCATGTGCTATCACTGCTTATATTGTATATTGTACCTGTCCTGACTACCTGCAAAGGTAACTTGAAACCTGGATGACTTTGGCTAGTCATACCTTTCAGGGGAGATTCTAACATGATTAAGTATATCAGTTTGATATACTCAGTGATGGATTATGGGATGCCAGCAATAATGATAGTCCACTCACTTGATTTTGGTAACATACCCTGTCCTAACTAGACCTGAGCCACTGTACTTCCCTATTTTCTTGATTTTTCATCCTCAGTTTCCAATGAGAAGACACACTGGATAGCAAAGACCACAAGCCTCAGGGTGATTAAGGATCAGCTGGTATCTGTACTATTTTTGACAGTGCTGCTGATTTCCTCTTCCAGTTTGCCAATGATTTTTGGAAAGATTTTAAATATAGCATTGGTGGGTCCAGTCAGACTAATTATTCTTTCTTTCTGAGGTGTTGATGCATGTACTATTCCCTTAACATACCTTGACTAACTTTGCTCTTTCAAAAAATTATTATTACAACAATACTTGCAACTTTCTTTATATATGTAAATAGCCATATGGCAAGAGTGATATTTACTGGCTTCAATCACACATTTATCTTTGTTAAACAATATTCTAAGGATTTGGATTTTGTAAAGTGGTCAAGTCTTTGGTTATTCATGGGAAATCAAGGAGAAGTTAAGCAAAGCAGGGAAATAATCATTATGATTTATACTGGGAAAACATGGGAAAGTACTGCTACCAATAAGATATGAAAGTAATTGGTGACAGCTAATAGGAAATAAACAATTTGTGATGTTTTACCAGTTTCATCATAGAAAATCTGTGACATCTCCATTCAACTTTTAAAGTCCTACTAAGTGTCCAAACAATTCTTTGTCCAACATATTAGAAGGGGTTGACAATAGGATTGAACTAATAATTAACTTATGAAATAGGCATAAGTATGCCTGGGTCCCTGAGTCCTCATGAAAAGAAATTGACTGGCAGTGGGAAATGTGGAAGATATATAACACTTTAATAACAAAAAATCATGAAAGGACAAAAATCAAAGAAATTACAAAGAAAAACAATAAAAAGTGGGGTACAGAAGAAGATAATGGAGAAGAGGAGACATAAGTTGATGAAGGATGGCAGACAGCATGAAAAAGAGGGCTGGATAAGAGATGAATCACTTATATAGGAGTGGATTGGATTTGGGAGTACATGAGCAACACAGACATTTAGGAGACAGAAAAGTGCTTAGAGAGCACAAGTTCGAGGTCTTATTTTTTAGAGAATTTTTTTGGGGGCAAAGAGGGGAACAGACCATCTCTTACTTGTACAATTTTCAGATTAGTTTATTAATATTTCCAAATTATTAGTAAAATTTCAAAGTCATTATTTTAAAGTTATTAGCTCCTTTTTGATGTTCTCCTGTTTTGGAGGTGTAGAAGTCTAGCTTTTGTCTGGAATTTATGTATTGTAGAATCAAATCACTGTTGAGAAACAGTGCCTAGTTGGTTTGATCTATAGCATATATTAGTAGGAGTTGAATTTTAATTAAAATATGATAAAATTTCTCTTTTTGCTCTTTTGCTCTTTAAGATGACTTATACTCAACCTCTAGATTCTCCTTTGTAACCTCTCTTCCTGCTAATTTTTTTTAAACTGGCCACATAAAGGTTACTTACTATATTGATTACAAGGGTGGTGGTGATCAGGAGGACGAGAAAAAAATCATTTTTGATACAAGAATATTGCATTATATTAATTAAACTTTATTATTAATTTTTTATTATTATTATATTATTACATGAATTAAATCCTGAGCTTGCCTATCACATCTGCAGCCAGTTTTCCTTTCTTTAAATCACAATCTATTGTGATGAGAAGTATTCCAATAAGCCTCCTGCAGGCAAATAGATAAAAGTATTCTTAAAAAAATTGAAGTGGAGATCAATTACTAATCACTGTACATTTTCAAAATAAGGCCTCCTTCTGTTCTCTCATGGGAAAGATCAATCAAAAATAATAAAGCACAACAGCTCAATGTTGTCTGAGTTTATAAAGCAATGCCTAAGACCTAAAGCTATTTCCTGATATTATTCCATCAATTCTTAAAGAATATATTCAAAGAATAAGAGCTGGTTTAAAAAAGAGACTGAAGCCATAATATTGTTATCTTTACTGCTCATGTACCCAACCAAAACCTTTTTAATGGTTTTTTTTATCAGCAGCTAATACAACAAATGGAATCAAGATAAATGAAGACCTTCCTTAACTAGAAAAGTGGAGCATATATATTATGATGAAATTTAATATGGAGAAATATAATGTCTTACTTACTTATTAAAATACCAACTACATAAATATAAAGTGTATTAACAATGATCAAGCAAGTATTCTTGTAAAATAAGGTCCTCAGTTTTGTTGGACTGCAAATTCAATTTGAATCAACAATTTGATTTCTTGACATAAAAAGGTACTTAGTTTTCACTATGAAAGGACCTGGAATGCAGAAGAAAGAAAATAATAATACTGGCATCCTCTTTACTCAGATAAGAAACAGCTTGCTCTAAATACCACATTTAAGGAAACATATTGATGATCTATGGCAATCTGCTGGAAATAAGACAATAAAGACTACAAATGGAAACAATAAACTGGAAAAACATTTTTACAGTCAAAGGTTCTGATAAAGGCCTCATAGAGAATTGACTCTAATTTATAAGAAATCAAACCATTCTCCAATTGATAATGGTCAAAGGATATGAACAGACAATTCTCAGACAAAGAAATTGAAATTATTTCTAGCCATATGAAAATATGCTCCAAGTCATTATTAATCAGAGAAATGCAAATTAAGACAACTCTGAGACACCACTACACACCTGTCAAATTGGCTAGAATGACAGTGAAAGATAATGTGGAATGTTGGAGGGGATGTGGGAAAACAGGAACACTGATACATTGTTGGTGGAATTGTGAACACATCCAGCCATTCTGGAGAGCAATTTGGAACCATGCTCAAAAAGTTATCAAACTGTGCAAACCCTTTGATTCAGCAGTGTTTCTACTGGGCTTATACCCCAAAGAGATACCAAAGAAGGGAAAGGGACCTGTATGTGCCAAAATGTTTGTGGCAGCCCTGTTTGTAGGGGTTAGAAACTGGAAAATGAATGGATGCCCATCAATTGGAGAATAGTTGAGTAAATTGTGGTATATGAATGTTATGAAATATTATTGTTCTGTAAGAAATGACCAGCAGGATGAATACAGAGACGATTGGCAAGACTTACATGAACTGATGCTAAGTGAAATGAGCAGAACCAGGAGATCATTATATACTTCAACAATGATACTGTGTGAGGATGTATTCTGATAGAAGTGGATTTCTTCGACAAAGAGATCTAACTCAGTTTCAATTGATCAAGGATGGACAGAAGCAGCTATACCCAAAGAAAGAACACTGGGAAATGAATGTAAACTGCTTGCATTTTTGTTTTTCTTCCTGGGTTATTTTTACCTTCTGAATCCAATTCTTCCTGTGCAACAAGAGAACTGTTTGATTCTGCACACATATATTGTATCTAGGATACACTGTGACATATTTAACTTGTATAGGACTTCTTGCCATCTGGGGAGGGAGTGAAGGGAGGGAAGGGAAAAGTTGGAACAGAAATGAGTGCAAGGGATAATGTTGTAAATAAATTGCCCAGGCATGGGCTCTGTCAATAAAAAGTTATAATAAAAAAATATCCACCTCCCCAAAATAAGACTACAAACCATAGTATATGAGTATCTATTAAGAGTCTTACAAACTAGAGGAGGGATCAGTATGAACAATTTGTACAAGTTTATGTATCAGTACTGCAATAGAGAATGCACAGATTATACCTTTTGGTCCATATTATAAATTGCTTTCCAAAACTATTGTATCTCTTCACAGAGAAGTGAACAAAATTAGGAATACAAATTATTCAATAACAAAAGTATAAAATAAACAACTTTGAAAGATGTAAGAAACCTGATCAATGCAATTACCAATAATAACCAATAACAAACTCCCGGGGTTTAAAGATGAAGTATGTTGCACATCTACTTCTAATAGGTGATTGAGGCAGGATATTTATTGAGACACACACTTTTTGGCCATAGATGGTATAAAAAATGGGGATTTTTTTGGCTATACAAAGTTGTTATAAAACTTTTCTTTTTCTTTTATTTCTTTTAAATTTTGGGCAACAGGAGAAAGAGAAAAGAAATGTCATTTTATAAAAATAAGAAAGCATCTGATAAACATCAAACTTATTGTGAAAATTGGAAAATAATATGGCAAAAACTAGGTATTGTCCAACACCTAACACCCTATATTAAGAAAAGGTCTAAAGGAGTTCATTATTTAGTGATATTATAAGCAAACTTGAAGAACAAATGATAGTCTACCTCTCAGATCTGTGCAGAATGAAAAAAATGGCCAAAGAAGAACTAGAGGACGATAAGAAATTCAAAATGGCTAATTTTGATTATATTAATTTAAAAAGTTTTTGCACAAATAAAAGCAATGCAGACAAGATGAGAATGGAAGCAGAAAAGTGGGGAAAATTTACATTCAAAGATTCTGATAAAGGTTTCATTTCTAAAATATATACAGAATTGGCTCAAATGTATAATAATTCAAGCCATTCCCCAATTCATAAAGGGTCAAAGGAGATAAACAGATTATTTTAAGATAAAGAAATAAAACCATTTCTAGTTATTAAAATATGTTCTAAATCACTATTTACCATTAACTTAAATTTATTTTTTACAATTAAAATTAAGACAATTCTGAGTTACCATTACCTACCTCTCAGATTAGCTAAGATGATAGAAAATGATAAAGATAAATTATTTTTATCAGCATATTATAAGATCCTGTTTTTTCTGTGTATACCCTTTGATCCAGCAGTGTTTCTATTGGGATTATATGCCAAAGAGATCTTAAAGTAGGGAAAGGGACCCACATGTGCAAAAATGTTTGTGGTAGCCCTCTTTGTAGTGTCAAGAAACTGGAAACTGAGTAGATGCCCATTAATTGGAGAATGGTTGAATAAATTATGGCATATGAATGGTATAGAATACTATTGTTCTGTAAGAAACAACCAGCAGGATATTTCAGAAAGGCTTGGTGAGACCTTCATGGACAGATGCTAAGTGAAATGAGCAGAACCAGGAGATCAATATACATGGCAACAACAAGACTATACAACAATCAATTCTGATGGATGTACCTCTCTTCAACGTTCAGATGATTCAAATCAGTTCCACTTGTGCAGTAATGAAGAGAGCCATCTCCATCCAGAGAGAGAACCTTGGGAACAGAGTGTGAAGCACAACATAGCATTCTCATTCTCTCTGTTTTTAATTTGCTTGCATTTTGTTTTCTTTCTGTTTTTCTTCTTCTTCCTTCTTGATGTAATTTTTCTTGTGCAACAAGATAACTGTCATAAATATGTACACATATATTGGATCCAACATGTATTTCAACATATTTAACATGTATACTTGCTAGCTAGAGGAGATGGTGGGGGAAGGAAGGGAGAATATGGAACAAAAGATTATGCAAGAGTCAATGTTGGAAAAATTAGCCATGTATTTGCTTTGTAAATAAAAAGCTTTAATAATAAAAAATAAAAAAAATCTTGCTTTTAATCCACTATGCTATTTGCTTCTGTTTTATAAGAGAGTTCATCCCATTCCAATTAACAGTTATGATTACATCTCTATTTCCTTGCATCCTATTTTCTCCCCTGTATATACTTTTCTTCTCTTTTTCTATAAGTCATTAGTCATATTTTTTTAAACCATCCCACTTTTTCTTCTATCACCCCTACCCTCTTCTCTTAGTAGTGTTTTTTAAACCCACTTTGCTCATGATCTTATTTTCTATCAACCTTTCTTCCCTTCTCTTACCTTTTTACAAGAAACACACTTATCACAGAGAGACACACCAAGAGTAAAGTTAAAAGGCTGGAACAGAATTTATTATGCTTTGGCTGAAGCAAAAAAAAAAAAAATTCAGGAATAGAAATTCTGATTTGAGTTAAAACAAAAGTAAAAATAGATTAAAAGAAATAAGGAGGGAAAGTACATCTCCATAAAGGGTCCCATAAATAATGAAGTAGTAACCATAGTAAATGTGTATGCACCAAGTGGTAAAGCAGTCAAATTCCTAGTAAAGATTTTAATCCAGTTATAAGAAGAAATAAACAGCAAAACGATTCTAGTGGTGGACTAAAACTTCCTCTCTCAGAATAAGACAAATCTAACAACAAAATGAACAAGAAAGAAATTAGATTAATAGGATCCTAAAAAACCTAAATATAATAAACCTCTAGAAAAAATTTAATAGGGACAGAAAAGAATACAACTTTTTTTCTTGGTAGTTCATGGCACCAACATAAAAGTTGACCATGTATTAGGGCATAAAAACCTCACAATCAAATGCAAAAAGGCAGATATAATAAATTCTTCCTTTTCAGAACACAATGAAATAAAATTGTATTCAATAGAGGGCCAGGGAAACATAGACTAAAAACCAATAGAAAATTGAATAATCTAATTCTAATGAAGGAGTGGGTCAAATAACAAATCACTGAAACAATCCATAATTATCCAAGAAAATGGTAACCATGAAACAATATACCAAAAGCTATGGGATATAGCCAAACCAATTCTTATGGGAAATTTTCTATCTCTAAATAACTACATAAATAAAATAGATAAAGAGATCAATTAATTATCCATGCAAATAAAAAGTTAGAAAAAGAACAAATTAAAAACCCCTAATTAAATATCAAATTAGAAATTATGAAACTCAAAGGAGAGGTCAATAAAGTGGAAACTAAGAAAACTATTAAACTAACAAACAAAATTAACAGTTGGTTTTATGAAAAAAAAAATTGACAAAATAGATAAAACATTGGTTAATTTGATGAGAAAAAGCAAAGAAAAAAATCCAAATTATCAGCATCAAAAACAAAGGAGGGTAACACCACCAATGAAAACAGAAATTAAAGAAAAAAAAATAGGAGCTATTTTGCTCAACTCTGTGGCAGTAAGTTTGATAATGGGTGGATATTTACAAAAACATAAGCTGCCTAGATTAAGAGAAAAGGAAATAAAATGCATAAAAGGCCTATTTGAGAAAATGAAATTGAACAAATCATCAACGAACTCTCTAAGACAAAATCTCCAGGGCCAGATAAATTCACAAGTGTCTTCTACCAAACATTTATGGAACAATTAATTCCAATTCTATGTAATCATTTGGAAAAAATAGGTAAAGAAAGAGTGTTGTCAAATTCCTTCCATGATACAAATATGGCACTGATACTGCTGCCAAACCAGACAAGACCAAAACAGACAAAGAAAATCACAGACCATTCTCCCTAATGAATATTGATGCAAAAATTTTAAATTAAATTTTAGCAAAGAGATTAGAGCAACTTGTCTACAAGAGAATATATTACAATCAAGTAGGATTTATACCAGGAATGTAGGGTTGGTACAATAACAGGAAAATTATTATGATAATTGACCATACCAATAAAAACCTCAACAGAAATCATATGATAATCTCAATAAATGCAGAAAAAGCTTTTGACAAAATACAGCAATCAATCCTATTAAAAATACCATAGAGCATAAGGATAAAAGGAGCTTTCCTTAAGATAACAAGCATTAGTTATCTTGGTATTTAATTTTTAAAGCATTTTATTTTCAAAACATAAGCATATATAATTTGTCAACATTGACCCTTGAATACCCTTGTGTTTCAGATTTTCCCCTCCTTCCTTCCATCCTCTACCCTAGATGGCAAGCAATGCAATGTATGTTAAACAGGTTACAATATATGTTAAATACAACATATGTAAAGATATTTATACAATTCTGTTGCTGCACAACAAAAATCAGATCAAAAAGGAAAGTAAATGAGTAAGAAAACAGAATGTAAGTGAATAGCTACAAAAAGAGTGAGAATGTTATGTAATGATCCACATTCAGTTCCCATAGTCCTCTCTCTGGATGTATATGGTTCTCTTCATCATAAGATCTTGGAACTGGCATCAGTCATATCATTGTTGGAAAGAGTCACGCTCATCAAAATTGATTGTTGTATAATATTGATGTTGCCATGTACAGTGCTCATTTCACTTAGCATTAGTTCATGTAAGTATCTACAGGTCTCTCAAAAACCATCCTCCAGATCATTTCTTATAGAACAATAATATTCCATAACATTCATCTATCATAATTTATTCAATCATTCTCCAACTTATGAGCATCCAATCAGTTTCTAGTTTGTTGCCATTATGAAAAGGGCTGCCACAAATATTTTTGTACATGTGGGTCCCTTTTTTACTTTCTGATCTCTTTGGGATACAAGCCCTTTAGAAACACTGCTGGATGAAAGGTTATGCATATTTTCATAGTCCTTTGCACATAGTTCCAAATTGCTCTTTATAATGGTTGGATCACTTAACAACTCCACCAACAATGTATTAGTGTCCCAGTTTTCCCACATCCCCTCCAACATTCATAATTATCTTTTCCTGTCACTTAGCCAATTTGAGAGGTGTGTAGTGGTATCTCAGAGTTGTCTTATTTGCATTTCTTGATCAATAGTGATTTAAACCACTTTTTTATATGACAAAATGGTTTCAATTTCTGTTCATATATCTTTGACCATTTATCAATTGGAGAATGGTTTGAATGCTTATAAATTTGAGTCAATTCTCTCTATATATTAGAAATGAGGCCTTTATCAGATGTCTTGAATGTAAAAAATTTCCCCAGTTTATTGTTTCCCTTCTAATCTTGTCCAGATTGATTTTGTTTGTACAAAATTTTTTTAACTTAATATAATGAAAACTATCTATTTGCATTTCATAATGTACTCTACTTCTTCTTTGGCCACAAATTCCTTCTTTCTCCACAAATCTGAGAGGCAGATTATCCCTTCTTCTTCAAATTTACTTATAATATCACTTTTTATGTCTAAGTCGTGAACTCCTTTAAACCTTATCTATGTATTTGATGTTAGGTGTAGGTCACTGCTTAGTTCCTGTCATACTAATTTCCAATTTATCCAACAATTTTTGTCAAATAGTGAGTTCTTACTCCAGAAGTTGGGGTCTTTGGGTTTATCAAACACTAGATTAGTATAGTCATTGACTCATTGACATACAAATGTCTTGTGAACTTAACCTATCCCATTGATCAACTACTTTACATCAAATGTTTTTGATGATTGTTGCTTTATAATATAGTTTTATATATAGTACAGCAAGGCCACCATCATTGACATTTTTTATTCATTAATTCCCTTGATATCCTTGACTTTTTTATTCTTCCAGATGAACTTTGTTATAATATTTTCTAGCTCTGTAAAATTATGTGGAAGTTTGGTTGGTAAGGCTCTGAATAATAGATTAATTTATGTATTGTTGTCATTTTTATTATATTAGCTCAGCTCACCTATGAGTATATGATATTTTTCAAATTGATTAGATCTGACTTTATTTGTGGGAAAGTGTTTTGTAATTTTCTTCATATAGTTCCTGACTGCCTTGGCAGGTAGACTCCCAAATATTTTATGTTGTTTACAGTTACTTTAAATGGAATTTCACATTGTATCTCTTGCTGCTGGACTTTGTTACTAACATATAAAAATGCTGATGATTTATGTGGATTTATTTTGTATCTTGCAACTTTACTAAAGTTGAGAATTTTTTCTTGTAGTTTGTTAGTTAATTCTCTAGGGTTCTCTAAATATACCATCATATCATCTGCAAAGAATAATAACTTGGTTTCCTTATTACCTACTATAATTCCTTTAATCTCTTTTTATTCCCTTATTGTCAAAGCTAACATTTCTATTACAATACTGAATAATAATGGTAATAGTGGGCAATCTTTATTCCCCCCTGATCTTATTAGGAATAGTTCTAATTTATCCCTGCTACACTCAGCAGGGTGATTTCAGAAAGGCCTGCAAAGACTTACATGAACTGATGCTAACTGAAATGAGTAGAATCAAGAACAATGTATGCAGCAACAGCCAAATTATGTCTATCAAAATGGGTCTTTTCAACAATGAAGTAATTAGGACCAATTTTAACAGATTTGTAATGGATAGAGCAATCTAAGAGCATCCAGAAAAAGGACTACCTGTGTATCAAAAGATAGTTTATTTCACCTTTTTAAGTGTTGTTTGTTTTCCCCTGTTAAGATCGTGTATTTTAAGATCAGCACGAGACAGGAATTCAGGTTAGGGGAAAATCGTCAGTCTTTATTCTCAGTGAAGAAGGATCGGAGGTGGAAGAGAATCGGCGATAGCAATGTGTGCAGCTGAGTCAAGAAGCTAGCACGACCAGCAGCCACACAACCAGCAGCTCGGAGTCTCGAACCCAGCCCAATCTCCCCCCACTTAGTCTTCCTCGCTCTCTCTCTACCTCCACCCACCAAAATCGTCATTTCCTATACAACACATCAGGACTTGCATGGAGAGTGGGCAGGGACCATTCTTTATCCAATCATGTATATTAATAGAGTATAGCCCAATTACTATCTAGCCTCATGTACTTGGGACCTCAGTGCATCAGCTCAAACCTCAGCCCATTACATTTCCCACTTTCTTTTATTTTAGAACACCGGTGGATCATGCCATCCCTGACTCCTCAGGAGGTCAGAGCCCCAAGGGAGGTGATCACAGCCTCCTAACTTCTCAGGGAAGGAGGTGAAAGCACCGAAAGGAGGTGATCACAGCCTCCTGACTTCTCAGAAAAGGCGGTGAAAGCACTAAAAGGAGATGATCACCCTACACTGACATCTCAGGAAGGAGATGAAAAGCACCAAAGGGAAATGGAGTTGCTAAGGGTTTCTGGCTGAAGGGTCTTATATCACAAACCCATCAGCATGGGAGGTATTACAAGCACATAGCAATAACGTAGAGGCTATTAGGGATGACCTCCCTCAGTCAGTGCAGGCTCGATGTGGTGTAACAAACATGAATTATACACACAAGTAGCGGAATAGCAAACAATATAAATCAACATGGTGTTGGAAAAGATCACCAGAAGTCCTAGAAAGTGGGTATGTAAACAACAGTCACACATACACCTTCTTCAGCAGCCAAGAGATAGTCCAAAACCAATCTATTGTCCATTATTTCACATGTCAGGGAATCCAATGATCCCCCTGAGTTTTTGAAGTCCTGAAAAACTCTTTTTATGTGTTAGGGAATCAATGATTCCAGCAGATTTTGAAGTGTTGTAACAGTCTTATCATTTCTCAGAGAATCCAATGATTCCTGAGAGTTTTCAAGTCCTATGTCTCAGAGAATCCAATGATTCCTGAGGGTTTTCAAGTCCTATGTCTCAGAGAATCCAATGATTCCTGAGAGTTTTCAAGTCCTATGGCTCAGAGAATCAATGATTCCTGAGGGTTTTGAAATCCGACAATCTTTATGTCCATGAGTCAAACGCCATAATCTAGCCACTGCTCTTTCAATGGTGAGCACAATCAGCAACAGACCACCTGATATTTCTTGGGTCTTCTCCTTTGTTTCAAGGTCTGCTCCTCTCTCTCGATGGACAAGACGAATATGGCTCGTTGGCACCATCTGATTCCTTCTCCACCTGTAGAGATACAAGCAAACCCTCTCCCCAAAGCAGTTAGCCTATCTGGTCCTTTCCATTCACCACTTTCTGGTCTCTCACATCACCTGGCAATTATCTAAAGATAGTGGAGCTGCTCGCACTGGACACTGACCTTCCGGTGGGTTATAAAACCTGTCAGCCGGAGCCAGTGCATCTTTGTCAAAAATCAAGAAGTTAATAGTATAAAGAGCTAGATTTAGAAGTTCTCTAGGTTACCTGTGGCTCCCCCTTTCTTTTGTTTTGGAGTAGTGTCTTAATATCTCTGTTTCTCCTCTCCACTATTGCCTGTCCTTGAGGATTAAAAGTATGCCTGTGGTGTAAAATCTTATACTGTGCACAAAAGTGTGCAAAATGTTTCGAAGTATAAGCAGGACCATTGTCTGTTTTTATTGTTTAGCGCACACCATAATGGCAAATGCTTGTATGAGGAATTCAGTGACCACTGGCTGTCTCTTTCTGCTGGCATTGCAAAGTGAATCCTGAAAAGGTGTCTACCACAACATGGATGAAAGACAGACGACCAAAAGATTTATAATGGGTCACATCCATTTGCCAGATTTCATTGGGTCTCAAACCACGAGGGTTCTTCCCTGGAGGCAGTGTAGGAGCGTGGAAAGGAAGGCAAGCCGTACAGGCTTTACTATGCTCCTAGCTTCCTCTTTGTTATTCCAAATTGTAAACGTAAAGCTCGAGCAGCCTGATGATATTTAGAATGAGATGCCTGAGCTTCTTGGAACAAAGGGTATTGACCAACATAGTTAGAAGGCTATCTGCCTTTGAATTGCCATCAAATATGGGACCTGGAAGTCCACTATGAGAATGGACATGTAATATATAGATCTTACCTGGATGCTTTCTCACTTGCTCTTGAAGTTTCTTAAAGAGCTGATATATATTAGAGGCTGCAAATTTTATTTGGGCTGTGGCAATTCTTTGTACCACACCTACTGAATAGGCCAAATCAGATATTATATTTATGTCTCCTGGATAATAAGTAAGAGCTAGAATGATCGCGTACAATTCATTCTGCTGAGTGGACTGAAAAGGAGTTCTGACTACTCTCTTTATAGTTAGATCATGAGAGTACACAGCACAAATATTATGTTTGAATGTATCCGTGAAGATTGTTGGTCCTTGAAGAGGAACTTTAGAAACTTTTTCTTCAAGAGTCCATTGCCAATTATGTAATAGTCTAGTTATCTTTAATGGAGACCCATGTAAAAATTTGGACATGGCTAATAAAATTTGCCACTCTGGGATGGTCTCACAACACACATTAATTTGTGTATTGGTATAAAAGGTGTATATCTTATCAGGTCTTGTCCTAGATAATTGTACTGCTCGCTTAGTGGCCTTTAATAAAATTCTAGCCACAAGCACTGGGTAGGGTGTAAGGCTTTGATCTGGTTGTGCTGGGAGGTTCGCCCACTCTATCACACTGTGTCCTTGATGAAGGACTGCTGTGGGTGCCTCTTGTGTGGCAAAACTGATATCTCCAAGGGTTTTTGAGTGACTCTTTCAACCACATTGGATAAAGCCAGTTCAACTTCTCTCAAAGCCTCTTGAGCTTCTTTTGTAAGCTGGCGTGGTGAATTTAAAGCACTGTCTCCCCTTAAAATGTCATATAATGGTTGTAACTGATAGGTAGTTAAACCTAACACTGGTTGCATCCATTGGATATCTCCTATCAATTTCTGAAAATCATTCAATGTGTTTAGTTTTTCTGTTCTTAAGGATAGTTTTTGAACTGTAAGCACCTTAGGGTATACTTCATATCCTAAATATTGAAAAGGAGCATGTCTTTGAATTTTTTCTGTGCTATGTATAATTTGTAATTCCTTAGTGTTTCTATGGTCTTTTGTAGACATGCCTCTAACATTTGTTCCTCAGGTGCAATCCCAATATGTCATCCATGTAATGTAATAGCATATCTTTTGGGAATGCTTTTCTTACTGGAGCAAGAGCAGCAGCCACATACATTTGACACAGAGTAGGGCTGTTTGTCATTCCCTGTGGCAAAACTGTCCATTCATATCTTTGATAAGGCTCAGCTAAGTTAACGCTGGGCACTGAAAAGGCAAATCTTTCCATATCCTCCTTATCCAGAGGGATAGAATAGAAACATTCCTTGATATCTATGACCCAAAAAGGCCATTCTCTAGGCAACTGAGTAGGAGATGGAAGTCCAGCCTGAAGAGTTCCCATGGTTTCCATCTGTTCATTCACTTTCTTAAATCCGTTAACATCCTCCATTTTCAGATTTCTTTTTCAACAAACACTGGGGAATTCCAAGGACTTAGAGAAGGTTTTAAATGTCCTTGGTCAAGCTGTTCCTGTACTATATCTAATAAGGCCTGAATTTTATCTTTACTTAAGGGCCACTGCTCTATCCACACTGTGTATCAGTTTTCCATTGGATAGGAACAGGTGAAAGTGTTGGCAGGCCTTCAACAGCAGCCCTGCTTAAAAAACCGAAGTACTCATTTTTAACCCTAATTGCTGTAAAACGTCTCTTCCCCACAGATTGATGGGGATTTTTTCAACTATAAAAGGAGTAAAAACTCCTGTTTTGCCTTCAAAAGTCCATCTCATAGGGCAGCACTAACTTCAGCTGCTATTGATCCTCCTACGCCAGACATGTAGGTGTCTGCTTTAATCTTTATGCAGTGACTGGGCCAGCTGGCACCTCTAATGACCGTCCGATCTGCAACAGTGTCTACCAATCCTTCCAATGGAAGGCCATTTATATAGATTGTGAGCATAGGTCGGTCAGTTGTTACAGCTGCTGTCCAGTAAACTGCTGGATTTTGTGATCTGGAATCAGAATCTGGGTGACTATCACCAGGCTGCTTATTAGGATTCTGTATGAGTAAACCTGATGCTACTATTTCTCCTGGGTGATAAGTCATACATTGTCTGCCTGTATTGGTGACTGGGATATTATCTACACATTCCCCAGTTTCCCACATCAGTATGTGGATGGACACTCTTTTGTATGTACTCTCAGGAGGTAAAATGGTCAAGCCTACTGTGCCTGGAGGCAAGGGATCCATAGGCTGGAGAGGAACAGATTTCACCTCTCCAGGGGGTATCTCAGTTGTCTCAGCTGCATACAACTCTATTCTCCCTAATTGTAATCCCTTTCTTCCATCATATGGCTTCCTGGCTGATTGGTCATATTGGGGTATTGGCCGTCTAGGCACTCTCTGGGTGCACCATTGGCTGCCATCATGCCCCAAGTGTTTTTGCCAAGGGGCCCTGGGGCTGGGCCCCTCATCCCGTTTCCCTGAACCTGTCTACATTCTGAGGCCCAATGGAAGCCTCTGTTGCATTTTGGACATGGGGTACTGGGTCTTGTTCTCCCACCCTGCTTTCTCACTCTGCCTCTATACCAACATTGAGCTTTCAGATGCCCTACTTTACCACACTGAAAGCATTGACGTGTCTCTCTAGAAGTCCCTTGCTGGAAGGGACCCTGTCTACCCATGTTGGGATCTTGGGAAGTCTGCATCATAGTCTGGCTATAAAAGGCATTTGTGCCCACTGTGGCACAGCGTCTTATGAACTCCTCTAAAGGAGCATCCTTGGGCAGTCCTAGTATAATCCTTCTGCACACCTCATTAGCATTTTCCTTAGCAAGTTGCCTTATTAAAACATCTGTTGTTGGATTTTCCCCATTAGTTCTTGTGATAGCAGTCTGCAAACGTCCCACAAAGTCAGCAAAGGGCTCATCTGGCCCTTGCATTATTTTTGTGAAGGCCTCACCTTTGTCATTTTTATTGTGAATCGAAGCCCACGCTTTGATAGCATTAGCAGCAATTTGCTCATATGCTGCTACTGAATAATTAACCTGTGCTGTGACGTCTGCATATGGACCTATACCTTGTAGTAGGTCATAGGTGATCGCAGCATGAACAGCATTTTGACTATTTTGTTGGGCTTGTATCCTACAGAACTCACTATATTCAGAAAGCCACATGTAATTTTGTCCAGGTTCTAGGCATACCCTTGCTATAGATTTCCAGTCATCAGGAGTCAAGACTTCGAAAGCCAAATTCTGTAATAGCATCTTAACATAAGCTGATGTAGCCCCATAATTAGTGCAGGCCTTTTTAAGATCTTTAATGATTTCTACGTTAAAAGGAGCATATCTTCGACTTTGTTGACCTGAGGCATTAGACTGGGAAATTACAGGAAACATAAGTGGTTGAAGCTCCCGGATGTCCACACCCTTTTCTTTGGCCTTCATTAAGCCCTCTTGAAGCCTGCTCAAGGTTGGTCCCCTTACTGCCCCCCCCACTGCCCCTCCTCCCTCCATCCCCGAGGGTGGAGTTGGTGGAGGAGAGTCAATCACTTGCTCCTGGGGTGGAGCTGAAGCCGCCTCCTGAGGGGAAAGGTCACCACACCCTTGCTCACTTAAGTCTCCATGCCCTGTGGGGATATGGTCATTAATCTCTTCATTGTCTTCCTCCTTAATATCATGGCTAATTTGAGGAGGAGTGGAAGGAGCCAAGGGTCTTTTCTTTCTTCTAAGGATTCTTAGTGCTAACTGAAATACATTGTATAAATAAAATGCCTCCATGGAAATTGAATGAGGACCATATTCTCTGAAATGTATGAACATCTCTTGTCCAACCCGGGACCAGTTATCTCGAGAGATCTGCTCCTCCTCTACGATCCAAGGGAGATGCAGTTTAATATACCCACAAATCTCACTATCTGTTCCCAAGTTATAAGTAACCCATGTATTTCTGTCAGCTTAATCATGCTTTCCATAGCACCACTCTTGGGTGGGGTTGGGGGCGGGGATGAAGAGTCTTTAGCTAGCATTTGTCCCATTTTAGCCAAAAAAAAAAGATTACTGGTTTAGTTTTTAAGAAAATAAGTTCCTTATTTGTCTATTAACATACTCACCCAAGTTCCTGTCACCGGAGACTTCTTCAGTCCTTGGTTCCACCGTTAGCCAAATGTTAAGATCGTGTATTTTAAGATCAGCACGAGACAGGAATTCAGGTTAGGGGAAAATCGTCAGTCTTTATTCTCAGTGAAGAAGGATCGGAGGTGGAAGAGAATCGGCGATAGCAATGTGTGCAGCTGAGTCAAGAAGCTAGCACGACCAGCAGCCACACAACCAGCAGCTCGGAGTCTCGAACCCAGCCCAATCTCCCCCCACTTAGTCTTCCTCGCTCTCTCTCTACCTCCACCCACCAAAATCGTCATTTCCTATACAACACATCAGGACTTGCATGGAGAGTGGGCAGGGACCATTCTTTATCCAATCATGTATATTAATAGAGTATAGCCCAATTACTATCTAGCCTCATGTACTTGGGACCTCAGTGCATCAGCTCAAACCTCAGCCCATTACATTCCCCTTAGCTTTTTTCCCATTTATTTCTATTTTTGATCTGATTTTTCCTGTGCAACATGATAAATTTGGAAAAAAAATATATATAGAAGAATTATATATGTTTAACATATATTTGATTACTTGATATCTATGGGGGGTGGAATGGGGGAAGAAGGAGAAAAGTTTTGAATACAAGGTTTTGTATGAGTGAATGCTGTATACTATTTTGCATGTATTTTCAAAGTAAAGAACTATTATTTAAAAAAAAATTTAAGAAAATATCAAGAATGTTTTACCTGGAAGAACAAAAAATGGCTATTTGTCTTATAATCTTTGAAAGTTTGAAACAGGGAAAATGAAATGAATTTTTGCTGCTTTCACCCTGAAGGTAAGGACAATGAATAACATGTGTAAATTTTCAGAGGTTGTTCAACAGAAGGAGAGAAAATACTTATCGTATTTGCCATTAATGGAATGAATTGTCTTAATACATAGTGATATCTTTATCACTAGAGGGCTCCAAATCAAAGCTGTATTGCCCCTTACATGTAGAAATGTTGAATTTTTCTAATTATATATAGGGTAGGTTTTATTACCTCTTAAGGACCCATCTATACAGAAATTTCATGAAGCATGTTTTTTTTTTTTTTTCTGAAGCCAAAAATTACTTGGATTATTTTTAACTAAGCATTTAGTTACACTGAAAGAATCAGACACTCACTTGTATCTTGAAGTACTTTGCAGAAAATATAAAGTTCTCTGTTGCCTTTATCGGTTCCTCTTCCTTCTTTCTTATTTTTTTCTTCCCCTTTTCTCCCCCTTCTTTTGCCAAACAAAGAATCATAAAATTTCTAAGTAAAAAGTTTTTATAATTGTTGCCTTATGTATGCTTTTAAAAATATGTCTCCCACACAGTTGACACTTTAAAAAATCCAGACAGGTTACTGTCTAACCATACTTCTCTATTTTGGTAATTGTGAGACCAATTTTTAATAAAAACATAAGACTTTTTGCTAATCATTATTTAATTTATTTCTGTGGGTTAATTTTAATGTACAAGTATTTTTGTATTAATTCATTTCAACTGAACAGTTATTTTCCTTTTTCCAGTCTATCTCTTTTCTATTTTTCCAGTCTTCTAAGATCTTATTTCATTCTATATGTTTTATGGTCCATTATCTCTGGCCTCCTTGCTATTTTTTTTTGTATGACAGTCTATTTCTTGATGGACATTTTCACAGTAGGTCCCATCTGCCTGCAATGTTCCCTTTAACTCCTTTTGGTTTCTCACTCTTCCTTCAAGTCTCAACAAAAATCTCAGTTTCAGTAAGGAACCTTCCCTAGTCTAATGTTAGTATTTCCCTCTGAGATTATCTCCAATGTACTCTGTTCACTTCACATCTTGTCTTCTATAGCTGTCTGCATATTGTTAATCTTATTACATTGTGAATTTTTGAAAGCAGGGGTGATTTTTATCATTCTTTATATTACCAGATTTGGCATAGCACCTGGAGCATAGTAGACATTTAGTAAATTCATATTAACTCTATCCTAGATCCTGAACAAGAAACAATGGCTGTTCTCAAGAATTTATAAGTACTAAATGGAAATAGTTTCTACACAAATTAAAAACTCAAAGGTTGTACAAAGTAAATATAAAGTAATGGAAGGAGTAAGTACCAAGAAATGAGAAGGGAAGTTGGGAAAAATTTTACAGCATTTAAGTCAAATCTTCTTAACTAAGCACGGAGTTAGCTAGAACTGGAATAGTAGATTGTTATACCACTCCCAGTATTCAGAAGAGACTGTCCAATTTTTCAAATATTTAAAGGATACTGTTTTTAATTTTCCAGATATTATATTTATATGAGAGCCATGGATATACAGTAAAGACTATTTTATAGTCAATCTGTGATTAGGAGACCTGGTAAAGAGAGATTGATCTATGTGCCTTTGCTGGTTGTGGATCAACTGATTCATCCAATCTTCCTTAACCAAAAGGAATTTTTCCCATTCCAAACTGATTGAATGATTATATTTCAGGAAGATAGATTGACAGAGAAAAAATCCCTGAGTCTCATTGCTTCTGGGCCAATCCAATAAGTCAAATTATGTCATATAGCATATTAATTATCTTTTTGAGCCTTGAGTCAGTCACAAATTTAATGAACAGTTCAGTATAATGAACAGTATAAAGTTATACTTTAATGTAGGACATTAATAAAAATGTTAACTAGAATTGGACCCTGGAACATTGCACTGGAGAAGAGTTAATAAATACTGTGATAAGAATAGCATTTGTTTTATGTAGGTTAAACAAGTTTCTCTTCAAAAGGGCAAGGAGGCCATCCTAGGACAAGGTTGATATGAGACACTAGGGCTTGAACTACTGGCATTGCTTTCTTATTGCCTGAGAAATAAAAAGCTTAGTTTAAGGGGAGATAATGTGTTGGAATCTTTACAAAGTGTTAAGCCATTGGAGTTGATCTGATCTTAGAAGAAGATATTTTGGGCCAGAACTTGAAACTAGGTACTAAGTGGAACTGATGGAAACAATGCTTGTGTTCACACCTTTAAAGAGCTCATAAGTATCTATGTACTCAATGGAGTTCACACGTTTGGGAGAATTCAGGGCTGGCAACAGAAAATAGCTCTCCAAAAAATAAAATTGGCGAAATGGAAAAACATTCCATAGAACAAATTGGACAATTAGAAAAAGATATTAAAAAAGTGAATGAAGAAAATACTTCATGCATGACTCTAGGAGACAAGAAGAATCAGTCAAGCAAAACCAAAAAAATCAAACAATGGAGAAAAAAGTGAAATACCTTCTTGGGAAAACAACAGACCTGGAAAATAGGTCTAGGAGAGACAATCTGAGAATTACTGGACTCCCAGAAAAATATGATGAAAAAAAGAGCCTGGACACTATTTTCCAGGAAATTATCAGAGAAATGCCTAGAAGTCATAGAAACAGAGGGTAAAATAGACATTGAAAGGATTCATCGATCACCCACTGAAAGGGATCCTAAAATCAAAACACCAAGAAATATAGTGGCCAAATGCCAGAACCCTCAAATGAAGGAAAAAAATACTCCAAGCAGCTAGAAAAACCCAATTCAGATATAGAGGAACCACAATAAGGATCACCCAATATCTAGCAGCAACCACCTTAAAAGATTGAAGGGCCTGGAATATGATATTCCAAAAGGGTAAGAAACTTGGTATGCAACCAAAAATAACTTACCCAGCCAGAATGAGCATCTTTTTCCAGGGAAGAAGATGGTCATTCAATGAAATAAGTGAATTTCACCTATTTTTGATGAAAAAACCAGAACTTAACAAGAAGTTTGATCTACAAATATAGAACTCAAGAGAAACCTAAAAAAAAGAAATCTTGGGAACTATATTTCTGCTGTAAAGATGTATAAAGAATACATGTATACCCTGTTCTAGAAATTAGAGGTGGAAAGGGCATTGAACCAGAAAAAGGGTAAAATGGGGGTACTACATCTCACAAAGAGGCAAAGGAAACCTATTATATCTGAGAGAAAGAATGGAGGGATGAATATAGTGGGTATTTTACTGCCATCAGAATTGGCTTTAAGAGAAAAAAATTTAGACATATTCAATTTATGGTGAAACTTCTCCCATCTCATTGAAAAGTGAGAAGGAAAAAGTGAAAAGGGAAGGAATAAGCTAAGCAGAAGGGAATACGGAAACTGTGAGGGAAAGGAGTAAGATAGGGGGAGGAACTCTAAGGTGGGGAGGAGGTATATTAAAAAGGGAGGGCTGTGAAAAGCAAGTGGTGCTCACAAGTTTAATACTGGAAAGGGGGGGTAAGGGGGAAAGAAGGGAGAAAAGCATAAACAGGGGTTAACAAGATGACAAGTAATACAGAATTGGTAATTTTAACCATAAATGTGAATGGGGTAAACTCCCCCATAAAGAAGAAGCAGTTAGCAGAATGGATTAAAAGCCAGAATCCTACAATATGTTGTTTACAGGAAACACATCTGAAGCAGGGAGATACATGCAGAATAAAGATAAAAGGTTGGAGCAAAATCTACTATGCTTCAGGTGAAGTCAAAAAAGCAGGGGTAGCTATCCTGATCTCAGATCAAGCAAAAGCAAAAATTGATCTAATTAAAAGAGATAAGGAAGGGCACTAATCTTGCTAGAGCTAGTGCAGATAATGAGCAATATCAATATTAAAATATATGCACCAAGTGGTGTAGCATCTAAATCTTAAAAGGGAAATTAAGAGAGCTCAAGAAGAAATAGACAGCAAAACTATAATAGTGGAGATCTCAACTTGCATCTCAGAATTAGATAAATCAAATCACAAAATAAATAAGAAAGAAGTCAAAGAGGTAAATAGAATACTAGAAAAGTTAGATATGATAGACCTCTGGAGAAAACGAAATGGAGACAGAAAGGAGTACTATTTCTTTTCAGCAGTTCATGGAACCTATACAAAAATAGACCATATATTAAGACATAAAAACCTCAAACTCAAATGCAGTAAGGCAGAAATAGTAAATACATCCTTTTCAGACCATGATGCAATAAAAATTACACTCTACAAAAAGCCAGGGGAAAGTAGACCAAAAAATAATTGGAAACTAAATAATCTCATAGTAAAGAATGATTGGGTGAAACAGCAAATCATAGACATAATTAATAACTTCACCAAGAAAACAACAATAATGAGACATCATACCAAAATGTGTGGGATGCAGCCAAAGTGGTAATAAGGGGAAATTTCATATCTCTAGAGGCCTACTTGCATAAAATAGAGAAAGAGAAGGTCAATGAATTGAGCTTGCAAGTAAAAATGCTAGAAAAGGAACAAATTAAAAAACCCCAGTCAAACACTAAACTTGAAATTCTAAAAATAAAAGGAGAGATCAATAAAATTGAAAGTAAAAAAACTATTGAATTAATTAATAAAACTAAGAGTTGGTTTTATGAAAAAAACAACAAAATAGACAAACCCTTAGTAAATCTGATTAAAAAAAGAAAAGAGGAAAATCAAATTGTTAGTCTTAAAAATGAAAATGGAGAACTCGCCACTAATGAAGAGGAAATTAGAGCAATAATTAGGAATTACTTTGCCAAACTTTATGGCAATAAATTCGACAACTTAAATGAAATGGAAGAATACCTTCAAAAATATAGCTTGCCCAGATTAAGGAAGAAGTAAATATCCTAAACAGTCCCATCTTAGAAAAAGAAATAGAACAAGCTATTAAACAACTCCCTAAGAAAAAATCCCCAGGACCAGATGGATTTACATGTGAATTCTACCAAACATTTAAAGAACAATTAACTACAATGCTATAGGGACTGAAGGAGTCCTACCAAACTCCTTTTAAGACACAGACATGGTACTGATACCTAAACCAGGTAGGCTGAAAACAAAATCTGTATTAGCCATATATACACAGTACCCTGACTTATCATTCAAGCAATCCATCAAAGGGGTAAATAGATGAGATTAAAGAAAGCAGTATAAGAAGCATAAACAAAAGAGAAATATGACTGTAAAGAGAAGAATCAAGAAAATGGCAAAAAATGAATACTTGGAAAGCAATGGAGTATATTTCTTGGAACAGAAATTATCAGAATAGAACTCTATAACAATCAAGGGTGACATTATTATTTTCTGGAAGGTCCCATATTATTTTGTGCAGTATTTGACACACAATGGAAATAAAACACTTGCTGATTATTTAATTTAATTTGTCTTTGTCTTAAATTATCTCTGATATATTGTCTTCAAAACAAAGGACAACCCAGAATTACTTCAAGTTAATTCAATTATTATCTGTTATTTATCGTCAATAAACACTAATAGAAAATTAAAAGTATGGAATATATAAATTTATTCTAAATAAAGTAAAGTAAAGTGAACTTGGACTTCCTAATATTCCATCTAATAATTATTCCTCTGCAGCTCTGACAAATTTCAATATACTACAGCATTAAAATATCCAGCTTCTTGATTAAATTCTTCTCCACCACATTATGTTAGAAAAAGTACCTGACTTGCTAAATGTTATTTCATTTGAAAACAACTCCTAGGTGGTCATATTGAGTGTGAAAGGATTTGATTATAAATTTGGAGACCATGTGTCTCTTTCATGAAGGCTACTCCATATAACATTGGTGGCGTTGATCATCAAACTGGTGTCTTGGCAACACAGTTTTTGCCATAACAACTCATGAAATTGACCACTATCTGAATGCATAAGGAATGAATGAAATTTCCTTTTGGAATTGAAAAAAAATTCTAGTATGTACTATATACAATTTCCTTTTCCTATCATCTCTCACAAGACCAATCTTTCCATCAATTTGAGAGCTAGCATATTTAGAGAAATGTGGGTAAGAAAAAAATATATTTGCTCACAGTTTTCAAGGAAGACTATTCAAAGTGATAACTCACTTCTGGGATCATACTATATTAAATTCAACACAATACTCACTAATATTCCAAACTATTTAGGATTTCTCAGTGACATTTCTTTTACCATTGACCTGATCTGACTGTAGTTGTCTTTCAGTTTTGATTCTCTTGACCACAACAACTTTAAAGTGTCTTGTACCCATTAAGAAAATTTTACTGCAGCAGAATAAGCCACAGTACATTTAATTTAGCTCCTATTTAGAAGGGAATCTCTTCAACTGACCCTTGGCTTTATCTTCTTTCAGGATTGCATACAAACTGAGTTAACATTGAAAAGAAGATAATAAGCACCTTGTTGTTGCCAGCTTAGTCCATGTTTCTGATAAAGCAGTTTCACTGATATCAAATTGTCTGCTGTAAGAAATTTAACTATGACAGCATTAAGGAAGGGGGAGAAGACAAGAAAAATAGAATATTGTCTCCATGCTCTAACAGGAATTTCCTTGGACCTTTTTGGATTTTAATTGTAAAAACAATTTAGGTAGAAATTCATACTTATCTGTCAAATTTATTAAGTATTCCTTTATCTTTTCAATTCAAGAAATCATAGTATATGATACAGAATGATCTGAAAGTGTTTGAAATATATATATATATATATTATATATATTATATATATGTATATACACACATATACATATACAAACATATATACATATATGAGATATGCTACTCAGGATATAGTGTAATGGAAATGAACAAGGATCAATAGCAGAATACCTGGGTATGAATCCTGATTCATCAAAGAACTAGCTATAAAATTATAGAAAAGATATGTGCCATAAATATGTCATTTGTAAAATGTAATTAATAATGCTTTCATTATTTAACTCATACTAGATAATTCTGGGTATTTCTCATTATTTTTGTTAATGATGTCAACTTCTTTGATCATTAATAACTTCATATCTAGAAATACAATGTGTCTGCTTTATATATATATACATACATATCTTATATATGTACACATATGTACACACATATATAGACATATAGAATGTCTGTTATATATACATATATACACACATATGTACATGTATATGTATGTGGAATATATATATATATATATTATATGCATGTTTATATGTGTATGTTAGTCATGGCAGATAGTCTAGGAATTGCACTTTTCAAAATCTATTAAGGTCTTTTAGAAATAAATGTACATATCCTTTGTCTTTAAAATTCCACTTCTCCTGCAATGACATTTCAATATGCCAGGCATATATAACTTCTTTGGAGTGAACAATTCCTCCCTCCAAGACAAATGCACATGATTATATTTGTGTAATTTAGAAACAGTCTGCAGAAGCCTTTCAAAACATCTAGGCTATTTCTCAGATAAGAGAAAAGCATACATAAATAGTATCAAGTACAGTTCTCCCAAAATTCAGTGCTCTCCTCTATGTAATTTTTTCATTTTGCTGCACTTTAAAAATTAATCAAATTCTTGGTTTATGAGGTTTGAAATTTGCCTATTTTCATTTATTTTAAAATTAGTCATAGTTATTGAGCAGTTAGCATTTATAAAAATTATTTGACAAGTTCATGCAGAATTTTATTTCTTGCAACAAATGTGGGGAAATGTATTTTGAAGTGATGCTCTATTTAGAAGAAAATCTTTTTTTTTTAATCTAATTACATGGAAAATTATCCATAGACTAACTTGTTAGTAAGTCTACTAAAGAGATCTTTACAATGTCCCAGATCTCCGAATTGCAAAAAATCATATTCATATAATAAGCTATTAACTTAAGGAAATTTGCTGTAGAAACCACATCAAAGAGGAATAGATGAAAAATGTGTTATCAACTTAATGAAAGTATGGTGTGGATACAGAATACATATTAAATTTCAGAAAACCTGGAATTCATATCAATCCCCTATAGTGACTGTGCAATGCTAGACAAGTCATTTAACTTTTTGCAGTTTTAGACAATTCTCTGGAATTTACATTACAGATAAATGCTGACTTTCATTATTAGAGGGAAGTTCATGACACAGGAGTTCCTTATATGAATGAACTCAATGGTCATTATCAAATTAACCTAAGAAAATATAATTATAATATATGACATGACAGACATAAAAAGTACAAAGATATATCCATATATAAACAAAGAGATGAAATTTTAAGTAACACAAAGTTAAAAAAAAAAGGTGAATCAGAACTGAACACACACCAATAACAATTATCTAAAAATGAGCATAATTTGATAAGTATTTTATTGATATAGAGACTTCTACCTAGGGAAAGGAATATTGATAACAACAGTGAATAAAAACTGACACTTGTACAGCACTTTATAGTTTGCAAAATGCTTTATATACTGTCTCATTTGATTCTCAAAAAAGCTGTATGAACTAAGCAATATTATTAGCCAAATTTTGCAAATCAAGAGGTTAAGAATCTTGACCTAGATCATACAGCTAGTTAGTAACTGAGGTTGGGTTAGAACTCATATTTCCTGATTCCAAGACTAGAACTCTACTCTGTTACCTACTTACCTAGATTGAATTCTCTCCATGCTATCCATGTACAATAAAACCATAACTTAAAAATCTCCTGCTCAGAATATGTAGTAGCTTTTTAATTGATTTCTATGCTTATGTTCTGTTCTTTCTCCAATGCATACTCCATTAAACTGCCAAAATAATATTCCTAAATCATAGTTCTCATCAAATAAATTTTTTGCTCAAGGAAATCCATCTTGCTTATAGGATTTTTTTATTTCATTTTTATTATAGTAAGTTTATTCATTTCATACTATTGTTTCTTCATCTACTCTATGATTCAGCCAAAACTGCCTTTCCCTAGTTTGTCCTTAATTATTAGAACTCCTTCACAATGTCTGATATTATCTTTACCTTTATACCAAGAAGAGCTATATTTTATAAGAACATAATTCTTCTCTTTCAGCTCTACCACTTTGCTATCCTCTGAGTCAAGAAATTATTTTCTACTTTGTACATAACCTTATTTACATTGTATTCTAACAACTATCCCCAGTTCTCAATAGAACATGATGTCCTTGAGAAAAGGGGCTGTTTATTATTTATTTTTGTATGCCTAAAGAATAGTATAATATATTATTTAGCATTTGATAGGAATTTAATAGGTAAATTCTTATTGGATGAGATACTAACTTTTTCCCTTAATCCTACATACAGAGTCCAGGCAATAAGTAAGGAAGTAGAGATTTCCTCTCCATATCCTGGCACTGTATGAATTTGAATTGAACACAAGGATTATCCATCAATGAACAGTCTAGAAACTTTATTTTCTATACATCTCTCTCTGATGGCATATTTTATGCCAAGTCTATTATCCAGTTCATGATGAGCAATAAGTTATAGCGTGTTAATGATATTATAATTTACATTGACATCCTAGACAATTAACAAGTCTATAATTAATCTAGCAATTTGATATGGCTAATTATCAAATCAAAATTTTAATATGAGGAAGAAAGAAGAAGAAGAAGAAAAAGAACAAAAAGAAGAAAGAGAAGGAGTAAAAGAAGAAAACAAAACACATATAACATTTCACATCACATCAAGCGATTTTTGAAAAATGACACTGGATGGAAGTTGCATTTTAAAGACAATACATGTATGTACTATTTATAGAACTGTGAGTTAACTCAATCATTCTCAGTATCAATTTGGAGATATTCTTTTACCACAAAAATCTAGACAAAAACATACCTGCCTTTTTTAGTGAGAAAATTAAAGTTCATTTGGTAGGAGATACCTAATTAAAATTTTGTATGTTGAAAGAGTGTAATAGTAATTGCACCCTAATTAAAAGTGAAATAGAACAATTCAGAATGGAACCAAAAGATGTAAAAATTGATACAAGGTAAAATAAACACAAGAACAAAAAGGATATTCATGGATACTACAACTTTGTAAATTGGAAAATACAATTTAAATTCAATTCTATTACATTTTAATATTCAAATTTATCCTCATGAGGAAAATATAGTGTAACTCCATCCTCTCTTTGCAGATGTACAAAAGAGGAACTATGAATAGGAACACCAGATAAATGTCAGATTTGATTAGTCTTTTTTTAGTCTTGATGAATAATGTGTTTCCTTCCCCTCCTTCCTTATCCTTTATTATAAGGGAAAATTCTTCAGAAAATTCAGGAGATGCAAAAAAATGCTATTTTTTAAAGTGATAAAATATAACTTACTCAAATACACTATATAAATCTCTATTTTCTCTGGTATACTTGGGGCTTTAAATTCCTCAGAAATTAGTATTAAATTTTATTATATTATATATAGATAGTAACCAAATTATAAATAATTATAGATAATAACTAAATAAGTTCTTTTATTTTCTTTTTTCTTAATTGAGTGATTAGGCCTATTAATTTTATTTACTTTATTTTTTATTAAAGCTTTTTATTTTTCAAAATATATGTGTGGACAATTCTTGAACATTAGCCCTTGCAGAACCCTATGTTCTAATTCCCCCCTTTCCTCCCCTACATGGCAATGAGTCCAATATATGTTAAACATGGTAGAAATGTATGTTAAATCCAATATATGCATGCATATTTTTACAGTTATCATGTCACAAAAGAAAAAAAAAGAAGCAAAATAAAATTCAAGCAAATCATAACAAAAAGAGTGAAAATGCTATGTTGTGAAGCACATTCAATTTGCACAGTTCTCTCTTGGGGTGTAGGTGGCTCTCTTCATCACTGAACAATTGCAACTGGTTTGAATCATCTCATTGTTGAAAACGACTATGTCCATAAAAATTGATTATTATGTTATCTTGGTTCCATGTATTATAATCTCCTAGTTCTTCTCATTTCACTTAGCAACAGTTCATTTAAGTTTCTCCAGGCCTCTTTGAAATCATCAGTTGGTTATTTCTTACAGAAGAGTACTTCTTTATAAATGGTGAGGTCCACTAGATGTTGCTCTTAGCAGGTGACATTTTGCTGATACCATCATTTTTAAGAGTTCCTCCTGACTCTCTACATTAGAAATATGAGGAGAATTTTTTTTCAAAAGAATATCATCCATTTAACAACACCCAGTTGGATGGAGAATCCCAGGAACTTGTTCATAGCTATGTTTTAGATAAACAGTGACGTGGATGAAAAGTTGAAGAGGGAATAGGATGGATGGAGAGATGAACAATAATTGAGATTTTAATAGAATATGCTATGTTAAAAAAATCAATGAAAATATAGATAAGGGTGTTAATATGAGTTCAGAAATGTAGATAGTTACAAAAGATTATACAAAGGTAGGAAGACAGGAAAACACAGATCAATTGAATAAATAGGACTGGAGTTCCTTTCTCTTGACATACGATAAAGCTAGAATTAGATTCAAAGGAAAAAATTAAGATCATAAATCTTTAAATAAAAAATTATTAAGATCACAAAATCTCAGGCTTAAAGTTGTTAGAGATCATCTAGGACAGACCTCATGTCACAAATATGGAACTATTATGGAACAAATATGAAAATTGGACCCTGGAGAATTTAAATGACTTTCTTAAAGTCACATTAGTAGTAAAGAATAGGATGAGATTGAGACTGATGTTCTTTGGATCCAATGCTACTTTCTAACATTTTGGATTGCAATGATAACCTAGACATCTTTTCAATTATCATTGATCAAACCATTTCTATATATCTTCTTTTGTAATTTTCTTCAGTCTGTATAAGACATAAAGGAAAAAAAAAACACACCCATAAATTCTTATTAGAATATGAATTTTTTTCAGTAATGGCCAGGCCAGTTACTCCTAATCTTACCTAGAAATGATTTCTGGTTACTTTTAAATATGAAATACCTTCTAAAATAATTATTTAACATTGAAAAGGATATTCAAAAAATGAGGAACAGGTTCTGAATTCAATATATACAAAAAAATTTGAGCTATGGAATAAATATATTTTATCTTTGGAATAGCTATATATCATGTTATGAAACTTTATTTATATATCCATGTATATAATTACATACCTTAGTTTTATACACACACACACACACACACACACACACAGTGAACTATTTAGTACCATGTCATCTAAATAAACGTTTTTCAATTAGTACTAAAGATGATAAAATACTTTTTTTTAAGTGAAGGGGATGGTGTTGCTATGGAGGTGAGTGAAAGGGCTATAGATTGCCATGGAGGATATTATCAGATGATCATTGTTTTGCTTAATGTTGCTTAGTTTTGTGTTGGACCTAGCTTGATCTGGGTTTGATTGTCAAGTTTTCAGTATGAGCATTCACATCCTGGGAAGTACTGCAAAAAAAACAAAAACAAAAAAACAAACAAACAAACAAACAAAAAACAACCGTTTTGTTGATTGTCTAGACTTTAAAAAGTGATGCATAAGATGTTTATAATGAAAATTGAAATGAATAAAAATTCTGTGAATGAATTTCTTTTACTGGACAGCTAGCTGTTAAATATTTACTCGCACTTATTTTATAACTTTTATTTATTTACTTTTTAGGTATAAGAAAGGAAAATTTAGTGATGATAGAACTAATATCTGGAAATAATTATGATTCTGAAATGTAACAGGAAAATGTTTCAAAAATAAGTAAAAGGGACAGCTAGTTCATACAGTGGCTAGAACACTAGCCCTAAAATTAGGAGGACCTGAGTTCAAATCTGGTTTCAGACACTTAACACTTCCTAGCTGTGTAAACCTGGGCAAGCCACTTAACCCCAATTGCCTCAGGGAAAAAAATGTGGATTTGTTTGTCAGCTAAACAATAAATGGAGCTCTTGACTTGGAGTAGAGATGACCCAATTACAATTCCAGCTTTAGAAACTTAGTTACTATATCATTTAACCTTGTACTACTTCAATAGTCACATCTCTAAAATGGAAAATATAATAATACTTTCCTGGGTTGTTGTGAATATTAAATTAGATAAATATTTTTAAAGTCTAACAAACCTTAAGGTACTATATAAATGCTAGCTATCATTCATTAGCTTTTTATTTTCTTTCATGAATGTGAAAAGTATGTATATAAAATTATCAATTATGTTTTTCTTATCTGTTTCACAATTTTAGAAACTTTACAATTTATGTGAATTTTAATTATGTGAATTTGGGGCATTTTTAAAATTTAGCTTTACTGAAATTAATTGATTCTATCACACATATCACTAGGATGTGCTTCCTATCAGGTGATGTCATTTAATAATTCAGAGAAAATGTTTTATAAAAATTGGTATTAACTGAGGTGTTGTAAAATATCTGGTAAATTAAAAAAATATATACAACAACAATAGAAACAAAATTTTTCCCCAAACTAGGCTATGAATTTTCCTAGAAGGACATACAACATTTCAGGGAAAATGAGATACAGATATTAGAGCACATATGACCAATGAGTAACTCACAGTTCTTTATTTTGGATTCTTTTTCTCTTTAAGTGGAGGTTCCCCTAAAGCCTGATGCAATTTACTTCTATGTATATATTTAATGATTCTTGTAGAGTCATTAACTTGACTTTTGTGTTTCTAGCTTATTTTTGGCTCCTGATTTAGACAGTATTCCTAGCCAATGATATTGTGAAGCCAAGGATAGGACGTTACTAAGTTCTCCAGTCTTTCAACATTTATAAACAAAACACAGAAACTATTTTCTTCCTCCTCTCCAGGTAATTCTCTCCCAGGGACTTGACTAGCCAGGCACTTAAAACTGTCTAATTGCATTTTTTATACAAAATCCAGAAGTTATCACTGAATTTCTTTAGACAATGCTAAAACATTCCCTGTATAGTCTTTCATTTTACCAGTAGCTGAAAGAATTCCACTCCTTTTCAGCATCATTTACTTTTTTTGGTAACAATTATTTCTAGACCCTTGACCAAATGATTTAACAAAAGTGTTCTTTCAAGGCAAAGGTATGAGAATTAGAGACTTTTCTTCATTTGTTTAAGTCGGGTGAAATGATTGATGGATTCAATTGACCCCAACATAACACATGCATGATACACCAGAATGTGCAAAATAAAAAGTTCCAAGTAAATATTATTAATACATTTATTTTATGTGTAACATGCTTGAGATTCCGAAAACTAATTTAGAAGAGTTAAGCATTAAATCAGAAATTTAGGTCATAAACATATTTTGATACTTTTGCTCCTTATATGTTCATAGAAATCTGGGCAGGGGAATTAACCTCTAGGTTCTAACAAGTCCAGAGTCTAACTCCAGCTGTGCAGAAAAGGATCCTATATGTTAGAAAAAACTCAAAAGTTTGGCATAATTAATCAATATTCAATCTCTTTTTCCTTTTTTTTTTCTTTCTAGCAATTATTTAAGATCCCCAAGCGTACACCTGGATATAGAAGAAAGAGATGAGACCTGTTATTGCCACTAATCACTACCAAAGAGTCCTTTTGGCAAGCAAGACATAAATCAAAGATAGAAAATTTCCTATCTAAGGAGAAAAAGCGAGGAAGCCATATTTATAAGTACCTCACCCAATGTCCTTTTGATCTGGCACAGACTTGCAGATACATGATGTCCCCCATTTGCATTTCTCTAGAGCTATTTGCTAATTGAATACCTCTCAGTATGTGTGTATATGTACACATATGTGTTATGAGTATGCACATGTACACACATATATTATGTAACCTATACTTATCTTTCTATTTATCTATATCCACCTCTCTTTTCTATCATGGGCACTGATTTGCCACATAATTACTCTTTTAGAGAAATATTGGCCAATATATTTTGGAATTAAAATGGGCAGGAATAACTGATCAAGTTTCTTTTTCATATGAAAGGGAAGGGGGAAGATATCTCTTGAAATGAGAAAAGCAGTCCCAATTTATCACACTGCTGGAAAGAGATGTGTGAATAGACCAGTGTGAGCAAGGGAGTAAAAGAGAAAAATGAATTTGTTTATTAATATATTATTATATAATAACAATAAATATTTATGAGGTTGGTTAGCTGTCAAAATTAAAAAAAATAAAATAGATATAAAAATAAACGTATATTTGTGAATATGGGGTTGTTAAGGGATGGAGAAGAAAGGAAAAATTTACATAATGAGGAACCAAGGAGAAAAGTAAGAAATAAGTGGACCCTGAACAATAGTGATTCCTGGGGAACTCATGCAGAAAAGTGAGTTACCAGAAAAAAGGTACCTACAGTCAATAATAAATTTTACCATGAAATTAAATGATCACTGTCATTCATATGAATAATGAAATATGACATTATTATATTAGCTCACTTTTTATATTTAATTTAATTTTTTGTTTTCCAATACCCATTATTTCTGGTCACTTTCTCTTCTCTTTTCTTCATCTCTACAAAGCCAGAGATTTGCTCTTATTTATATAGAAATTTAATGTATAGTAAATACATTCTTTACACCAGTGTCATGAGGCTTTGAGACAATATCATGGTTTAGGTGTAATTTATTAGCCCCATTTTATTATTGAGAAAAGTGAGGCTAAGCCAGTTCATAGGATTGCATGCTTAACTATTATAGTATTTATTCTATGTAAATAAAAAAGTAACTTCTTCACAATAAAGATAGGTCCTATAGTACAAATTTTGAGGCACCCTAACTTGACCCCAACCTACAAATGTAATCTACGTGACTCTCAAAAAGGTAGAAGAGAATAAAGCATCACCACTTTCCTGAAAGTTATGCCTTTTAATGCAACTCAATGTTGCATTTTCTGTGTTGTTTATTTTATTAGTAGAAATAGAAATGGCCTAAGGAGCAGTAGCAATACCAATAGCAACAGCAGCAGCAAATAGTAGCAATAGCAGTAATAACAATATGAATAATAACTGTAACAGTAATAGTAATAGCAGTAGTAGTGAAACCAATACCAGCAGCACAGTAATAGTAGTAGCAACAGCTGCTGCAGTGGTAGCAATAGTAGTAATAACAATCTCAGTAATAATAGAAATAGCAGCAGCACCAATAACAGTAGTACTGGTGGTAGTAAGAGTAGAAATGGACATTTACATAGTACTCTTAATGTTTAAAAGTACTTTACAAATATTATGATTTTTTTAATATTCATAAAAACCTTGGGAAATAGATGCTATTAGTAGCCACATTTTACAACTGGAGAAATGCAAACAGACAGAATTGTAGTGACTTACTCAGGTAAACCTTAATCATAAGAATGTAAGGTCAAATTTGAGTTTAGATCTTGTGATCATAAGTCCAACATTCTAACTATCATTCTCCATATAAGGTTAACATACACAGGTTGTTGAGCCATTTTCATTTCACAGTCTAGTCCAACAATGTTATGGCATAATGTGGCCAGGTGTGATTCTATTTGTTTGGAGTAGGGCTTATATCATAAAGATGACATGATATGTCCATTTTTTTCAGCTGTTACCTCAAAACTCTGAAACAATTACCTGAATGTGATCACTAAGAAGTTAATAGATCTATAAATATTTTAAATATAGACATATAAAAATTATTACAATCTTCTAATAAATTATTAAATATGCTATATTTCTTTATTATGTTGCATAGTTGATGTGCAGGGAATAAATTATTTTAAGCGCAACTTTGCCATTTACAATTTATGGCATAATCACTACAAGAGACTGTAGGAGAAAGGGAAATAGCATGGATTATAGGGAAAATAGTATAAACTATGTTTCCGAAAGTGGTGACTTTGGATATATGTGGTAAATCACTATAAAGGTATCAATTTATTAAGTTCTATCCTGATTCAACACCTTTTATTAAGAGAGTTGAGTGTCTCAAAAACACACTCAGAAAGCAACAAATGGTGACATGTAAAACATGTAGAAATGTTAGACATGTAGAATAACTTAAGAAATGGTAAGTAGAGAATAACTTTAAATAATGTGAAATTTTGCAGCGTTTCAGCATTGTAATCAGGGTCTGACTTCAATTAAGTATAAGTTAAGTAGGCACCTATTATATGCAAGGTGAGAAAGATATGTAAAATAGAAGAAAGAGCACTGGTAGAATAAGGGTTGAAATCTGTATTATCTACGGGACTGAACTATTGTATTACCTAATCCAGGCAACTCTAAGAGTATGAGTTACTTAGTAGGTACTTACACTATACAAATAAAATCACAGATCCAGACCAAATTATGGGTTAAAATTAAATTTAAATGATTTCAGACAATAGGATAGGTATAAATCAGTTAGGAAAACTGATATAATTAAATGTTTTAAAGGTGTTTTGGGAAAAAATATGGAAAACCATGAATAGGGATTCTAGAAAACCCTAAATGGCAAATTGAGGAAGTCAAATGCCCTATTTGCTAAAAGAAAAGATATCATCAGCCACTTTTTAGTTCTTTTAAATTTTCTTAAATTATTTTTGAGGAAAAACTGATGACATATTTTACATGATCATCTCAATTTTTATACAAGTTTTATACTTTATAAGGGTATAAAGTTTTCATCTACCATCTTATTCAATCTTTCTATTAACTACATTGGTGCTATAAAAAACATGTTTAGATGAAACATTTATAAATCAGACCTTATTTTGCCATAATAGCAATTTCTGTACATTAGTCATAAGGAAAAAACTCAAAGCCAATCAAATCACAGGGGGTTTCCTCCATATCCATTACTATATCATGATAGAGATTAGTAGAGATTCCAAGTTACATAATTAGAAACCAGAAGAGTCATCACTTCTAGATCCTCATGAAGTGACAGGAAAAGTTGGATATGTATTCTATAGAAAGTAATAGTCAAAGAATGGTGAAAATCTCATTGTAATTTGATAACACATTTGAAAGTTTTTGTAGATATTACTTCAAAAATAAATGTCGTAGGGAGTGGAGCAAAGATGGTGGAGAGGACATATGCTTCTTTCTGAGCTCTCCTACTACCTTCACATGAATTGCGAAATTCAGCCTCTGAAGCAGGGGTGGACTGACAAAATCCATGAATATTGGGAGTGCAAGAAATTATCAGCTGAAGATAATCTCAAAAATCGCCAGAAAAGTTCGGTTTTGATCAGATGCAGGAGGTGGCCAGACACAGGCAGGGAGGCAGAGCATGGAGGCCAGTGCCAGCTGAGAAGATTGGGGGGAGGATGTGGTCTCTGCTATGGGTGGGGGGAGGGCACTCAACCACAGTGTTGGCTACTCTGCCCTGAATTCAAGGCAGCAGATCAGGGGAGTAGTTATAAAACATCCAACACAAATGCAAAAGGTAAAGAGTATACCACAAAGCATCAAAGTCTCATGGGACCTGGCCAAACCCACCCAGCACCTGGAGTGACTCAGTGCGATCCCAGCACAGATGCTACCACTTCCTGTTGTCTTTAGAGGAAACTTGGAACCTCCTTGCCCTAAAAGCAGATCCCAACTTTAAAAAACTGAATAAAAAGGCAAAGTGAGGAGAAGTGAGCTTCTATACTGAAAGAGAAGAACACATTTCAAACCATAAGTAGACTAAAAGCAGATTGTCTCCAAATGAAGAACAAAAAGGTGATATAATGTGGTCCCCACCACACAAGGCTTTCCTAGAAGAAATTAAAAACGATTTTAATGACCTAGAAAAAATAACAACAAAATTCATATGGAAAAAACAAAAGGTCAAGAATTTCAAGGGAATTAAGGAAAAAAAATCAAATGAAGGTGGCTTAGCTGTACCAGATCTAAAATTATATTATAGAGCAGCAGTTACCAAAACCATTTGGTATTGGCTAAGGAATAGATCAGTTGATAAGTGGAATAGGATAGGTTCAAAGGACAAAACAGTCAACAACTATAGCAACCTAGTGTTCGACAAATCCAAAGACCGCAGCTTTTGGGATAAGAACTTACTGTTTGACAAAAATTTCTGGGAAAATTGGAAACTAATATGGCAGAAACTAGACATTGATCCACACTTAACACCGTACACCAAGATAAGGTGAAAATGGGTTCATGACCTAGGCATAAAGAATGAGATTATAAATTAGAGGAACACAGGATAGTTTCCTTCTCAGACCTGTGGAAGAGGAAGGAATTTATGATGAAAGAAGAACTACAGATCATTACTGATCACAAAATAGAAAATTTTGACTATACCAAACTGAAAAGTTTTTGTACAAACAAAACTAATGCAGACAAGATTAGAAGGGAAGCAATAAACTGGGAAAATATATTTACAGTCATTTCCAAAATATATAGAGAATTGACTCTAATTTATAAGAAATCAAGCCATTCTCCAGTTGATAAATAGTCAAAGATATAAACAGATAATTCTCAGATGAAGAAATTGAAACTATTTCTAGCCATCTGAAAAGATGCTCCAAGTAATTATTAATCAGAGAAATGCAAATTAAGAAAACTCTGAGATACCACTACAGACCTGTCAGACTGGCTAGACCCTTTGATCCAGCAGTGTTACTATTGGGCTTATAGCCCAAAGAGATCATAAAGAAGGGAAAGGGACCTGTGTGTGTACAAATATTTGTGGCAGCCCTCTTTGTAGTGGCCAGAAACTGGAAACTGAGTGGATGCCCACCAATTGGAGAATGGCTGAATAAATTGTGTTATATGAATATTATAGAATATTATTGTTCTGTAAGAAATGACCAACAGGTTGATTTCAGAAAGGCCTAGAGAGACTTACACGAACTGATGCTGAGTAAAACGAGCAGGTCCAAGAGATCATTATATACTTCAACAATAATACTATATGATGACCAATTCTGATGGACCTGGCCATACTCAGCAATGAGATCAACTAAGTCAGTTCCAGTGGAGCAGTAATGAACTGAACCAGCTATGCCCAGTGAAAGAATTCTGGGAGATGACTAAAAACCATTACATTGAATTCCCAATCTCTATATTTTTGCCTACCTGCATTTTTTATTTCCTTCGCAAGCTAATTGTACAATATTTCAGAGTCTGATTCTTTTTGTACAGCAAATTAACGGTTTGGTCATGTATACTTATTGTGTATCTAATTTATATTTTAATATATTTAACATCTACTGGTCATCCTGCCATCTGGGGGAGGGGGTGGGGAAAGGAGGGGAAAAATTGAAACAAGAGGTTTGGCAATTGTCAATGCTGTAAAGTTACCCATATATATAACCTGTAAATAAAAGGCTATTTAAAAAAAAAAGAAATTAAAAAGGATCATAAAAGAGAGATAGAAGAAAAATGGAGAAAGGAAAAGTCTGCAAGAGGGTTTGGAAAAGTCATAGAACTCATTAAAAGACAGATTTGATAAAAAAAAAAAAAAAGGAAAAAGAAAACAACTTCCTGAAATGTGAAATGGAAAAGGTAAAGAACTCCCAGGAAAACAGAATTTGTGAATTGGAAAAAGAAAATAACTGCTTAAAAATTGCAAAAGTGAAAAACAATTCCATAGAAAAAACCAACTTATTTGAAAACTTAATTGGACAAATACAAAAAGAAGTAAAAAAAAAAGCAACTGAAGAAAATAATTCATTAAATATCAGAACTGAACAAATGCAAATGAATGAGTTAGTGAGACATCAAGAATCAGTCAAGCAAAACCAAAAAAATGAAAAAATAGAAAAAAAAGTTAAATATCTATTTGGGGAAACAACACACCTGGAAAATACATCTAGGAGAAATAATTTAAGGATTATTGGCCTCCCTGAAAATCATGATGAAAAAAAGATCCTAGACATTATTTTTCAGGAAATCATCAAGCCCTGATATTGTAGACTCAGAAGGTAAAATAACCATTCAAAGAATTCATTGAACATTTCCTGAAAGAGACCCCAAAAATAAAACTCCAGGGAATATTGTGGCTAAATTTCAGAACTATTGGAACAAGGAAAAAATATTAAAAGCAACCAGAAAAAAAATTCAAATACCAAGAAGCCAAAACAAAGTTTACTCAGGATCTAGCAGCTTCCACATTAATGGATCAAAGAGCCTGGAATATGATATTCCAAAAAGCAGGAACAAACTACCCAACCAAACTGAGCATTTTCTTCCAGGGAAGAAGATGGGCTTTCAATGCAACAGGTGAATTCCATTTATTTCTCAAAAAAAAAAAAACAGAGCCAAACACAAAATTTGATCTTCAAATATAGATGCTTCAATAGAAGCATTAAAAGATAAAAAGAACTCTTGAGAACTATATCTCTGTTATAAGTATACATAGAGAAGGCATGTACAATTTTATTTTACTGTTGTAATATAAAAACAGGAGCTAGAAGTGGAAGGGGATTGTACCAGATAAGGTGTAAACTGGAGGTAAAAAGAGGGAAATTACATCTCATGAAGAGGCAAAGGAAACCTATTATATTTGAGGGAAAGAAGGAAAGGGGATGAACCTTGTGTGAATCTTACTCTCATCAGATTTGGCTCAAAGAGAAAATATTAGACATATTTGATTTACACAGAAACTTCTCTCACATCACTGAAAAGTGGGAGGGGAAAAGCAAAAAGAGAAGGAGCAGGCTAAATGGAAGAGAATACAGAAATAGTAGAAAAAAGGTATAAAACAGGGTGTGGGACTCTAAGGGGGAGAGATTCTAAAGGGGGAGGGCTCTTTGAGGACAGTGGTGCCCATAAGTTAAATATTGGGGAGGGGGATAAGGGAGAAAGGAAAGAAAAAGGTATAATCTGGGGTTAATAAGTGAAAATAAAGAATTAGTAGTTTTAGCCATAAATGTGAATGTTGTGAACTCTTCCATAAAATGTAGATGAATAGCACACTGGATTAAAAGCCAGAATCATACAATATGTTGTTTACAAGAAACACATTTAAAGCAGGAAGTTACATACAGAGTAAAGGTAAAAGGCTGGAGATGAATTTATTATGATTCAGGTGAAGTAAAAAAGCAGGGATACCCATCCTGATCTCAGATCAAGCAAAAGCAAAAATTGATTTAATTTAAAAAATATAAAAAAGGAAACTATACCTTGCTAAAGGGTACCATATGTAATGAAGCAATATCAATTCTAAAAATATGTGCACCAAGTGGTATAGCATATACATATACTTTAGGAAATTCCAAAAAGAGAAATTAAGAGACCTGAAAGAAGAAATAGACAGCAACATTATAATAGTGGGAGATCTGAAACTTGCACTGTCAGAACTATTAGCTACTGCTAAATCAAAACACAAAATAAACAAAAAGTTAAAGAGGTAAATAGAATACTAGAATAGTTAGGTAAGATAGATCTTTGGAGAAAATTGAATGGAGACAGAAAGAAGCACACTTTCTTCTCGGCAGTTCATGGAACCTATACAAAAGTTGACCATATTTTAGGACATAAGGACCTCAAAATCAAATGCAGAAGGGCAGAAATAGTAAATGCATTCTTTTCATATCACTATGAAATAAAATTACTTTAAATAAAAAGCTAGGGGAAAATAGATAAAAAAAAGTAATTGGAAACTAAATAATCTCATCCTAAAGAATGAATGGGTGAAACAGCAAAATCATAGACACAATTAATTATTTCATTAAAGAGAATGACAATAATAAGACAACATACCAAAAATTGTAGGATACCACCAAAGAGTTAATAAGGGGGAAATTTATATCACTAGAGGGTTACTTGCATAAAATAAAGAAAGAGAAGATCAATGAACTGGGTTTGCAACTAAAAAAACTAGAAAAAGAGCAAATTAAAAACCCAAATCAAATATTAAACTTGAAATTCTAAAAAAAAGGAGAGAGTAATAAAATTCAAAGTAAAAAAAAAAACTATTTTATTAATAAATAAAATTAGGAGTTGGTTTTTTGAAAAAACTAACAAAATATATAAACCTTGGTTAAATTTGATTAGAAACCAGAAAGAGGAAAATCAAATTTAGTCTTAAAAATGAAAAGGAAGAACTTTCCACTAATGAAAAGGAAATTAGAGCAATAATTAGGAGTTACTTTGTCCAACTTTATGCTAATAAATTTGATAACCTAAGTGAAATGATGACTACCTTCAAAAATATAGGTTGCCCAAATTAACAGAGGAGGAAGTAAATTTGTTAAATAGTCCCATCTTAGAAAAAAAATAAAACAAGCTATTAATCAACTCCCTAAGAAAAAATCCCCAGAAACTGATGGATTTACAGGTGAATTCTACCAAGCATTTAAAGAACAATTAACCCTGATATGAAATATTTGAAAAAATAGAGAATAAAGGACTCCCACCTAATGCTTTTTATGACACAGACATGATACTGATATCTAAACCATGAATGGCAAAAAGAGAAAAAGAAAATTATAGACCAATATCCCTAATGACTATTGATGATAAAATATTAGCAGAGATTACAGAAAATCATCCCCAGGATAATAGACCACAACCATGTAGGATTTTTACCAGGAATGAAGGCTGGGTCAATATTAGGAAAACTATTAGCATAATTGATAATATCAATAACTAAATTAACAAAAATCATATGATCATCTCTATAGATACAGAAAAAGTATTTGATAAAATCTGAAACTCATTTCTATTAAAAATACTAGAGACTATAGTACTAAATGTGTTTTTCCTTAAAATAGTCCATAGCATCTATTTAAAACCATTAGTAAGCATCATATGTAATGGGGATAAACTGGAACTATTCGCACTAAGATCAGGGGTGAGACAAAGTTGCCCACTATCACCATTATTCTCCAATAATGTATTAGAAATGCTAGCTTTGGTAATAAGAAAAAAAAGACATTAAAGGATATTAGAGTAGGTAATAAGGAAAACAAATTATCACTCTTTGTAGATGACATGATGTTATACTTAGAGAACCCAAGAGATGCTACTAAAAACTTTTAGAAATAATCCACAACTTTAGCAAAGTTGCAGGATACAAAATAAATCCACATAAATCTTCATCATTTTTATATATCACTAACAAAATCCAACAGCAAGACATACAGAGAAACATTCCATTTAAAATAACTGTCAATAGTATAAAATATTTGAAAATCTATCTGCCAAGGGAAAGTCAGGAACTATATGAGCAAAACTACAAATCACTTTCCATAGAAATAAAGTAAGATCTAAGTAATTGGAAAAAAGATCAAATTCCTTGGATAGGTTGAGCAAAAATAATAAAGATGACAATATTATCTAAACTAATCTATTTATTTAGTGCTATACCAATTAAATTCCCAAGAATTTATGTTACTGATATAGAAAAAAAAAAAAAAAACAAAATTCATGTATAACAACAAAAGGTCAAGAATTTAAAGGGAACTATTGAAAAAAATCAAATGAAGATGGCCTAGCTGTACCAGATCTAAAACTATATTATAAAGCATTGGTCATCAAAACCATTTTTTTTTTACTGGAAGAAATAGACTAGTTGATCAGTAGAATAGTTTAGGTTCACAATACAATATAGTCAATAACTATAGCAATCTAGTGTTTGACAAACCCAAAGACCCCAGTTTTGAGGATAAGAATTCACTATTTGACAAAAACTGCTGGGCAAATTGGAAACTAATATGGCAGAAACTAGGCATTGACCCACACAGTATACCAAGATAAGATCAAAATAGGTTCTTGATGTAGGCATAAAGAATGATATTATAAATAAACTAGAAGAACATAGCATAGTTTACCAGTGGTCCTCAAAGTGTAGTCTAAAGAATTGTTGGGGTCTGTGAAACCCTTTTACAGGATCTACAAATTCAAAATTATTTTTTATCTCTAATACAATAAATAGCTATAAATATAAACCATGTGAACAAAAACTCTTTAAACAGATCCTCGATAGTTTTTTTTTTTTTAACAACATGAAGATACTGAGAACAAAATTTGAGAACCACTGGTTTACCTCTCAGAACTGTGGAGGATGAAGGAATTTGTGACTAAAGAAGAACTAGAGATTATGTTAAGTTTAAAAACTTTTGTACAAACAACACAAATGCAGAAAAGATTAGAAGGGAAGCAATAAACTGAGAATACATTTTTACATTCAAAGGTTCTGATAAAGGCCTCATTTCCAAAATATATAGAGGAATTGACTCAAATTTATAACAATTTAAGCCATTCTCCAATTGATAAATTGTCAAAGGATGTGAACAGACAATTTTCAGATGAAGAAATTGAAAGTATTTCTACTCATATGAAAAGGTTCTCCAAATCACTATTGATCAGAGGAATGAAAATTGAGACAACTCTGAGATACTACTACACATCTCTCAGAATGTTGGATGGAGTGTGGGAAAACTGGGAGAATGATGTATTTTTGGTTGAATTGTGAACGAATCCACCCATTCTAGAGAGCAATTTGGAACTATGCTCAAAAATTTATCAAACCGAGCATCCCCTTTCACCCAGCAGTGTTACTACTGGGATTATATCTCACAGAGATCTTAAAGGAGGGAAAGGGACCCACTTGAGCAAAAATGTTTGTTGGCAGCTCTTTTCATAGTGGCTAGAAACTGGAAACTAAACAGATGCCCATCAAATGGAGAATGACTGAATAAATTATGGTGTATGAATGTTATGGAATATTATTATTCTGTAAAAAATGACCAACAGGATGATTTCAGAGAAGCCTGGAAAGACTTACATGAATTGTTGCTAAGTGAAACAAGAAGAACCAGGAGATCATGGCAACAACAAGACTATACAATAATCAATTCTGATGGATGTGGCTCTCTTCAACAAACAATGAATTGATTCAGACCAGTTCTAATTGTTCAGTAATGAAGAGAGCCATCTATACCCAGGGAGAGGACTATGGGAACTGAGAGTGGATTACAACATAGCATTTTCACTCTCTGTTGTTGTTTGTTTGCATTTTCTTTTCTTTCTCAGTTTTTTTTTTCTTTCTATATCTGATTTTTTCTTGTGCAGAAAAGATTACTGTATGGACATGCATACATATATTAGATTTAACATATATTTTAACATGTATTAGAATGTCTGCTCTCTAGGGGAGGAAATGGAGGAAAGGAGGGGAAATTTTGGAACAGAAGGTTTTGCAAGGGTCAGTGTTGAAAAATTACCCATGTCTATGTTCTGTACATAAAAGCTATAATAAAAAAAGAAAAACAGAATACAAAATTACACAATCTAATTTTCAACTGGAAGTAAGATTAGGGTTTTAAAAGCTGGGGAGCAGAATGGGATTCAGTCTAGTTTGGATGGGACTAGTAGATCAGAATTTTTCTTTTTTTTTCCAAAATGTAAAGGTATTGATCGATTACATCCACTTGCATTTATGAAACAATAGATGACTTATGACATACAATTTTCTTCTATAACTCTTATCTCTTTAACTCTTTAAGGATTTCTTTTTGGATTTCAGTTTAATTTGCATTTTTCTATGAGGTATGAGATCTTTTTTATTAGCTGTTTTCATATTGTTGTCTCCTGAATTTAGATTTTTGATCATTCTGGCCACCTTTTAGATTTTATGGTGAAGATTTTTGTGGTCTGTTCACTTTTACAACTTATTTCTCAACTGAACTTTATGTTAAAGTTCAATATTGCTTACCTGAAGGTGGGAGAACACTGTTCCAAACCCTAGGTTTTGTCTTGCCGTTTCATCTGGAAATTTGAAACTTTTGATGTTTTTTAAGTGGTTTGATCATGGTAGAGGTGTGGTCTCTTGATCTGTGCTCTGATTTTCTCTCAGAAAAGTCTTTTGCTCCATGAAGAAGAAAATGCTAGCACTCCTCTTTTTTATGTAACTGCAATCAGGGCCCTTGTTTCATGTGATCAGCCACCAGTGCTGCCTCTCTGTTTTTTAACTAAGACCCAGAAATGTATATGGCAATAGAATTGCCAAACAGTTCCAGTTATATACTCAAGTGCAGGAAAGTGTAATTTGTAATTTCTTTCTGACCTGTGGTCTAAACCATTTACCACCCCTGGGCTGAGAACTCCTAAATATGTTTCTGCTTCTGCTGCAGCTGCTATTGCCACTGCCAAGTGTTTAGAATATGAACAACATTCCACTCTGGTTTCAAAAACTTCTGCTTACTTCTTTTTTGTTGTTGTTGTTTGTTTAGACTAGCAAAATACCTCAATTGAATCTTTTGTTGACTTTGCGTCTCTAAAATTTGATTTAAGACATTATTTAAAAAAAATACTTTTGAGGGAAATCCTGTGAAAATTCAGTTTGTTGATTGCTCCTAATTTACCATCTTGTTTACCTAATGCTTTTAAAAGTGTTTTTTTTTAAAGCATCTTAATTGGAGTCTATAAGCCTTTATTTTCTTCTCTTTCTTGATAATGAATCATATTTTATTATGTTTCCATGGGCTTTGCTTAATCTTTTCCACTGTAATTTTTCAGCTATTTCTAACCTGAAGACTTGATCCATTGCCTACAAGAATTAGTAATCAAGAAAACAGTCATACAAGTGACTTTTAAAAGAATCTACTTAGTCAGGTACAAGAGGAAATGGCATTAAAATGTATGAACAAGAAAGAAGAGGGTTGTATCTTGGGAAATCCCATAATTCAAATGGCAAGAGATTAAAAAGAAGAATGGAACAAAGAAGAAAGATCCATTGTTACTTCACACTGTAAAACTTAAATTCTATGAATAAAGGTAGCTCCTCTGGAAAGATAAAAGCAGTCATGGAACCAAAGACAATATCAGAAATGATAGACATAATTCAAGTTCAGAGAAAGCAATATAGGCAGCAAGGAGTCTTCCCTCACTGCCTTCCCTTTCCATTTCTCTGAATCAATTATCTTAGTCATAGAGGTTAAGGGGGCTAAAATGAGCTTTCACAATTAGATGATGCAGAGGAAAGACAGCAGTGAGGGAGAAAAAAAGATGTCAATCATAATGGTAAAGTGACATTAAAAGCAAGTTAGAATTTTCAGTATCTGAAATGTACTCATCTAAAGAACAATGCCACGTCAAAACAAAGGAAAATTTTATTAAGGCCTCCTATGTGCCAAACATTTGGCTAACATTTTGCAAATATCTAATTTAATCCTCATAACCATGAGGGTTATAAATGGCTTTAGTGTCCCATTTTACATTTGAAGAAACTGTGGTGAACAGAGGTTATATAGCTCGTAGGTTTCATAGGCCAGATATCAATTTATATTATCCAGACATTAGTTATATAACTCTAACCACTTATCCATCTAGATGCATCAGAAGAAATTCACATACACACACACACAGACACACACACACACACACACACACACACACACACACAGTACTATGTGCACTTCAAGACAAAAGTTATAAACAGGTTCTTCACTGACTGAATTATTTAGATTCTGTAGCTTTGGCATATGAGTGCCACCTTAGAAGTTTGATGTTAAGATGGTGAATTACTTGTCATTTTTTTTTTTTTTTCATGTAGTAATTCAAAACATTGGTGTAATGGGCTGAAGCTGAGCAAATGTACAGAGGTCTGGTCCGAGTACTTGATGCTTGGAGAAAGAATGGCCCTTGCCCACTCTCTGTGCAAGTTTGATGTGTTGTATAGGTGATAAAGTGTGATGACCTCATATTTTAAAATCAGCCGGAGTCTGGAATTCAGGTTAAGGGAAAATCTTCAATCTTTATTCTCAGTAGAGGTGAAGAAGGATCGAAGGTGAAGGGGGATCAGAGGTGAAGGGGGTATCACAATAGCAATGCATGTAGCTGCAACAGGAAGCCAGCCAGCAGTCTCTTTTCTTCTCTCTCTGCCCCTCTGCCTCCACCCACCAAAATCGTCATTTCCTATACATCAGGACTTGCACAGAGAGTGGGCGGGGCCATTCTTTCTCCAAGCATATATATTAATAGAGTATGGTCCAATTACTATTTAGCCACATGTGCTTGGGACCTCAGTACATCAAGTCGAACTTCAACCCATTACAATAGAGGATCAGGTGGGTGGGATGTGAGAGCCAGAGGCACTGCTGGTTGGATTCCTGTAGCAATTACTCTCACTTCCTATCACCATTCCCCTTCACCTCTGCAAAGAATAAAGATCAAGGATTTTTCCTTATCCTGCTCTGGCTGATTTTAATATACTCTGGGTGCTAAACGTGGTCATCACACATTGGTTTGAAAATGGGAAATGAATGGTTTTAGATAAGGAAATTACCTATAATAACAGGTTGTTGTAAGCAAGTGAGAAATAACATAGTTAGTATTGCTATTCAAAAGGAAATTGGCCTTGTTTGGGCTTTGCTACTGCCCATGTAGAGATTGTGGAGAAGACATAATACATCTTCATTTTCTGCTAGGCTGCCTGTTTTTGGATTTCTCCATTTTGCTCCAGGAAATTATTCCTCTTGAAGGTCTCATCAGTCCTCAGTTCACAGATCAACCACATTTTTTGCCTTGTGCCTCCTCCTTTCTTTTTATGGAAGGGGAGACACCTCTTCTTTCTGAACCCTTTTTTTTAGGAGGGAGCTTGGGTCAAGGATCTCCATTTCCTGCTTGTTACACTTCTCTTGATCTCTAATGATGCCCTCATTCTGAGGACCTTCACCTCCCACTTTAATTATAATTGTCTTTTTATGTTTGCTTCCACAGTATATTAGAACCTCTTTGAAGACAGGGACTGGCTTTTGCTTTTGTTTGCATACTTCACATTTGACACAATGCCTGTCATATGTGGTAGGTGCTTAATAAATGTTTTTGATGTATTTTTTAGGGACTAAATTTCTTTATTTTCAAAGATGAGAAAGGTTTTACTTACTGATCACTAATACTCTTGATTGCTTTTAAATCTTTCAGTTCATCAGTTTTGTGCTCCAGATATAAACATTCATTGGATCTGTTCACAGAAAAAATAAACATGGGCTCCTCCCTTATGAATCTTTTTAGTTAATGATGGTCACATCTGTATCTTCAGAAATTTCTTCTGATGCAGGGAAGCTACCTTTAATTTATCTGTATATTTTAACAAATGACAAACTCATGATCCATAAAAACATCATCCTATTGCTTTATTGTTTTATTGTTAAATAATTCTATTCTATACAAGAAATATTTATTTATCACTAATTATATACTAATGAAATACAAAATTATATACAAAGGATTAAAAGACATCATGGCATAGGAGATGAAGAGTTGACCTTGGAATCAATCAAAGTTGAATGGTCCAAAAAGCTTACTGATTACTTATTGATGCCGAGTGAATGCCAGTCTATAAATTATAGAATCCTTAAATGGGAATTCACTATAGCAAGGAAATGACAGTTATAATACAAACTTTGTTAAAGTCTCAGATATTTTACTAAGTCGTAGGTATACAAAAACAAATAAAATGAAATAATCACTGCCCTCAAGAACTTACCATGTGCTATTTGATAAAACAATACATGGATAACTACAAATTAATTTCAAGAAGGGGAGAGCCCTGGAAGCAGAGGGGTATTGGAAGGTAAAGATAACAACAAAAATCTTATGACAGAGATGGTACCTGATTTACACTTTGAAGTAAGCTGAAGAAAAAAGATAAGGTAGAAGTAAGAAGGGAGAGCATTCCAGTCATGTATAAAGGCAAAAGAGGACTTAGAATGTTATATGTATGTGAATCTTTAGCAAGTTTCCCTGGAAAAGGAATATATGGAGGGAAGTAATATGAAGCTAGGCTGGAGGGGAAAATGCATCCAAATTGTGCAGGACTTTAAAGACCAAGTTGAGATTTTTATATTTTATGCTATAGGCAATAAAGAGCTACAGAAAATTTTTGATTTGGGAAGTTATATTTTCTTTTTTCTTTTTCTTTCTTTCTTTCTTTCTTTCTTTCTTTCTTTCTTTCTTTCTTTCTTTCTTCCTTCCTTCCTTCCTTCCTTCCTTCCTTCCTTCCTTCCTTCCATCCATTCTTTCTTCTTTTTCTTTTTCTTCTTCCTTTCTTTTTCTTCTTCCTTTCTTTTTCTTCTTCTTCAGAATTTCTCAGGGAAGTCAGATGCAACAGAATTATGTCTTACTAATTTCCTGTTTATTTTCAAATTAAAAACAAAAAAAATGAGATCAATACCAACAAAAAAAAATGACATCAATAACAAGAGCTACTTTATAAACTCAATGGTGTATACCATAACCAATCTTTTTCTCTGACATAATCATATAAAGTAATATTAAAAGGTGATGTCTCAAGGTGATTTTTCCTTGTCCCTGTCAAGAAATAGACTTGAATTTTTGCAAAAAAAACATCCTCATGGAAGGATGTAAATAGTTTGAAATTCAGTGGAAGTTTTTGATCATTCACAAGTGCTGTTGGGTCTGGCTATGAGACACATTTGCTTTATCGATTTATTTTGCCATTTCTCCCTCTGTGAGGGAATTCAGTGTTTACAAATGATTCCCTTCTGCCTTTTAGATATTAAGTAACAGAATTTGAAACATAAAGCGTGAACCCTGCTGTGAGAGAGTGATAGGCACTAGGGAAATTAATAGCTATCTTAATAGGAAGGCGAGAGTAGTATGAAAAAAAATAGTGGTTCCTGCCTGTTAACTTTTACTGTTAGAGATGCTATTCACAATAACTAAGAGAATTAGGAATTTTCATTTTGAAAACAATGCACATGGTGAGAGGGGAAACAAGTGTTATTTCAGTGCAGACTCAAAGACTTGCTTAATTTGCTTTCAGGGTCTTCCCAGATAGGAGGAAGTATAAGCTAAATTTTTTATACGATACACTTTCCAGAATTCATATTGTGTATTGTGTCAAACTGTCTGAGATACACTTGGGGGAGCTATGTAAAAAAGTAAAGTAAAGGGCAGCTAGGTGGTATAGTGGACCTGAAATCTAGAGGTCATGCTCATGAGTTGAAATCTGGCCTCATACACTTACTAACTGTGTGACCCTGGGTAAGTGACTTAACTCTGTTTGTACCAATTTCCATATCTGTAAATGAACTGGAGAAGGAAATGGAAACCTAATCCAGTATCTTTGCGGGGAAAAAAAAAAAAAAAAAAAAAAGAAGAACCCAAATAGAGTCATGAAGAGTCAGATATGACTTAAATGACTGAACAACAACAATGAAACAAGGAAAAGCTCATCATAATTTCCAAAGAAAGTCAAGGTTACTGCAAAAGGGGAAAGAAAAAACAGCATTTTTCAGTGGTAATCAATAAGCAAGCAGTGTCATGCCAAGCCTTTATGGAGTAGGAGGACCAGAACAAAGGAAAGGAAATAAAGTTGTAAACCTAACATCTCTTAGATTCAAATTTGGATAAGGTAAGACTTGTGAATACATGAGAAAATAATCTTACAATCATAAAATTCATTTTGAACTGTACAATTCTATATATTCAATAGCTGAGATCATTAAGTGACAGGTTTATACCTATGAATCAACAACCTTGAATTGACTTATCTCACATACCCAACTATCACCTACATACACATACACCCAGTGACGCAAAATAATTGCATTATCTAATGAAAGAGAAGGGTGAAGAAAAATAGGCCCTACAAATACTTCCTTTCATATTCTTCCTTATGCTCTCTTCTTCCAAAATAGAAATAACTTTAATAACTAATTGAAGAATTTGGCAAACATTCAGATACAAGTCAGAATGTATCAGGAAACAAGAAATTTCTGCTGAAATTCTTTATTTTGCTTTAATTCTTCAGTGAGTCTGTAATTTCATCAATTACTACATTCAATGTTATGATTTGTAATTTTGCCATGTACTCTATTTCTGGACAATGCTTGCTTAGGGTTCTCTTTGAAGTCTCAAGCAGGACTATCGATCAGTGTGTTTAAGGATTTTTTTAGAAAAAATTATGGTTACAGATGCAACATATCTATTGCAATTAGTTTATTACCCTTCTATCTTACTGTGTGAATAGCATACTTTTTTTTTTTAATTTTTTTTATTTAATAGCCTTTTATTTACAGGATATATACATGGGTAACTTTACAGCATTAACAATTGCCAAACCTCTTGTTCCAATTTTTCACCTTTTACCCCCCCACCCCCTCCCCTAAATGTCAGGATGACCAGTAGATGTTAAAATATATTAAAATATAAGTTAGATACACAATAAGTATACATGACCAAAACATTATTTTGCTATACAAAAAGAATCAGACTCTGAATTATTGTACAATTAGCTTGTGAAAATCAAAAAATGCAGGTGGGCATAAATATAGGGATTAAGGAATTCAATGTAATGGTTTTTAGTCATCTCCCAGAGTTCTTTTTCTGGGTATAGCTAGTTCAGTTCATTACTGCTCCATTAGAAATGATTTGGTTGATCTCGTTGATGAGGATGGCCTGATCCATCAGAATTGGTCATCATCTAGTATTGTTGTAGAAGTATATAATGATCTCCTGGTCCTGCTCATTTCACTCAGCATCAGTTCGTGTAAGTCTCTCCAGGCCTTTCTGAAATCATCCTGTTGGTCATTTCTTACAGAACAGTAATATTCCATAATTTTCATATACCACAATTTATTCAGCCATTCTCCAACTGATGGACATCCATTCAGTTTCCAGTTTCTAGCCACTACAAAAAGGGCTGCCACAAACATTCATTGCACATACAGGTCCCTTTCCCTTCTTTATAATCTATTTGGGATATAATCCCAGTAGTAACACTGCTGGATCAAAGGTATGCACAGTTTGATAACTTTTGAGCATAGATCAAACTACTCTCCAAAATGGTTGGATTCGTTCACAACTCCACCAACAATGAATCAATGTCCCAGTTTCCCCATCCCCTCCAACAATCATCATTATTTTTCCTGTCATCTTAGCCAATCGACAGGTGTGTGTGTATCTTAGTTTGTCTTAATTTGCATTTCTCTCATTAATAATGACTTGGGCATCTTTTCATATGACTAGAAATAGTTTCAATTTCTTCATCTGAGAATTGTCTGTTCATATCCTTTGACCATTTTCAATTGGAGAATGGCTTGATTTTTATAAATTAGAGTTAATTCTCTATATATTTTAAATGAGGCCTTTATCAGAACCTTTGACTGTAAAAATATTTTCCCAGTTTATTCTTCCCTTCTAATCTTGTCTGCATTAGTTTTGTTTGGCACAAAAACTTTTCAGTTTAGTATAATCGAAATTTTCTATTTTGTGATCAGTAATGATCTCTAGTTCTGCTTTGGTCATAAAGACCTTCCCTTCCACAGTCTGAGAGGGTAAACTATCCTATGTTCCTCTAATTTATTAATAATTTCATTCTTTATCCTGGGTCATGAACCCATTTGACCTTATCTTGGTGTACAGTGTTAAGGTATGGATCAATGCCTAGTTTCTGCCATAATTAGTTTCCAATTTTCCCAGCAATTTTTATCAAACAGTAAGTTCTTATCCCAAAGCTGGGATCTTTAGGTTTGTCAAAGACTAGGTTGCTATATTTGTTGACTGTTTTATCCCTTGAACTTAATCTATTCCACTGATCAACTAATCTATTCCTTAGCCAATACCAAATAGTTTTGGTAACTGCTGCTCTATAATATAATTTTAGATCTGGTACAGCTAAACCACCTTCATTTGATTTTTTTCATTAATTCCCTTGAAATTCTTGACCTTTTGTTTTCCATATGAACTTTGTTGTTATTTTTCTAGGTCATTAAAATAGTTTTTGGGAGTCTGATTGGTATAGCGCTAAATAAATGATTAGTTTAGGTAATATTGTCATCTTTATTATTTTGCTCCTATCAGAGCATTTAATATTTCAATTGGTTAGATCAGACTTAATTTGTGTGGAAAATGGTCTTAATTTTGCTCATAAGTTCTAATTTCCCTTGGCAGATAGATTCCTAAATATTTTATATTTATCAGTAGTTACTTTAAATGGAATTTCTCTTTGTAACTCTGACTGTTGGTTTGTTAGTGATATATAAGAATGCTGATGACTTATGTGGGTTTATTTTATAACCAAAACTTTGCTAAGTTGTGGATTATTTCTAATAACTTTTTGCAGAATCTCTGGGGTTCTCTAAGTATACCATCATGTCATCGGCAAAGGTGATAATTTGGCTTCGTCATTGCCTATTCTTATTCCTTTAATCTCTTTCTCAGCTCTTATTGTATAGCTAGCGTTTCTAATACAATATTAAATATAATGAGTGATAATGGAGCACTTGTTTCACTCAGATCTTATTAGGAATGGTTGCAGTTTGTCTCCATTACATATGATGCTTACTGATGGTTTTAAATAGATGCTGCTGATTATTTTAAGGAAAAGTCCATTTATTCCTATACTCTCAAGTGTTTTTAATAGGAATGGATGTTGGATTTTATCAAATGCTTTTTCTGCATCTATTGAGATGATCATATGGTTTTGTTAATTTGGTTATTAACATGGCCAATTATATTGATAGTTTTCTAATATGAACCACCTCATTCCTGTATAAATCCTACTTGATCATAGTGTATTATCTTGGAGATGATTTTCTGTAGTCTTTTTGTAATATCTTATTTAAGATTTTAGCATCAATATTCATTAGGGAGATTGGTCTATAATTTTCTTTCTCTGTTTTCAGCCTACCTGGTTTTAGGTATCAGTACCATGTCTGTGTCATAGAAGGAATTTGGTAGGGACTCCTTCATTCCCTATTTATCAAAAATTTATATATAGCATTAGGGCAATTGTTCTTTAAATGTTTGGTAAAATTCACATGTAAATCCATCTGGTCCTAGGATTTTCTTAGGGGAGTTGTTTAATTCCTGTTCTATTTCTTTTTCTGAAATGGGACTATTCAAAATTACTTCTTCCTCTGTTAGTCTGGAATCTATATTTTGGAGGTAGTCATCCATTTCACTTAGGTTATCAAATTTATTGGCATAAGTTGAGCAAAATAATTCCTTATTATTTCTCTAATTTCCTCTTCATTGGTGGAAAGTTCTCCTTTTCATTTTAAGACTACTAATTTCATTTTCTTCCCTCCTTTTTCTAATCAGATTTACCAAAGGCTTATCTATTTTATTGCTTTTCATAGAACCAACTCTTAGTTTTATTAATTAGTTCAATAGTTTTTTACTTTCCAATATTTTTAATTTCTCCTTTTAATTTTAAATTTCCAATTTAGTATTTGATTAGGGTTTTTAATTTGGTCTTTTTTTTTTTAGTTAACCAATTCATTAATCTTTTCTTTCTCTGTTTTATTCAAGTAAGCCTCTAAGGATATAAACTTCCCTCTTATTACCCTTTGGCTGCATCCACAAATTTTGGTTGATGTCTCATCATTGTCATTATCTTAGTGAAATTATTAATTGTATCTATAATTTGCTCTTCACCCAATCATTTTTTAAGATGAGATTGTTTTAGTTTCAATTACTTTTTGGTCTATTTCCCCTAACTTTTTGTTGAATGTAGTTTTATTGCATCATGATCTGAAAAGAAAGCATTTACTATTTCTGCTTTCTTGCATTTAATTTGAGGTCTTTATGTCCTAATATATGGTCAATTTTGAATAGGTTCCATGAACTGCTGAGAAGAAAGTATATTCCCTTCTATCTCCATTCAATTTTCTCCAAAGATCCAACATACCCTAATTTTCTAATATTCTATTTACTTCTTTAATTTCTTTCTTATTTGTTTTGTGGTTTGATTTGTCTAATTCTGAGAGTGCAGTTGAGATCTCCTACTATTACAGTTTGCTGTCTATTTCTTCTTCAACTCTCTGCTTCTCCTTTAGGAAGTTGGTGCCATACCACTTGGTGCATATATGTTTAATATTGATATTGCTTCGTTGTTTATCCCTTTGGCAGGATGTAGTTACCTTCCTTATCTCTTTTAATTAGATCATTTTACTTTTGCTTGATCTGAGATAAGGATAGCTCTCTTTTTGACTTCACCTGAAGCATAATGATTTTGCTCCATCCTTTTCTTTTTACTCTTAGCATCCCCTGCTTTAGATGTGTTTTCTTGTAAACAACATATTGTAGGGTTCTGACTTTGATCCAGTCTGCTATCTGCCTCCTCTTTATGGAGTTTATCCATTTACATTTACGGTTAGAATTACTAAATCTGTTTCCTGCCATCCTAATAACCCCAGATTGTGCTTTCTTATCTTGCCTCCCCAACCCTCTTTCCCCTTTTAAACTTATGTACCCCTCTTGTATCCGATTTATCCTCTTTATAATCCCTCCCTCCCCCTTTGGTCTTTCCCCCTTCCTTCCCTTATTACTCTTTTTCTTTTCCCTTTTCCTCTCCCCCGTTTTTAATGGGGCAGGAGAATTTTCTCTAAAACAAATGTCAATTATTTTTCTTTGGAGCCAACTCTAAGTGAGGTAAGATTCACACAATGTTCCTCCCCCTCTCTAAATTCCCTCAGATATGATAAGTTTCCTTAGCCTCTTTGTGGGATGTGGTTTCCTTCTTTTTATCCCTCCTTCCCACCTTATTCTGCCATCATCCCTTTTCCATGATATTGCTTCGTTGTTTATGCTACCCTTTAGCAGGATGTAGTTACCTTCCTTATCTCTTTTAATTAGATCAATTTTTACTTTTGCTTGATCTGAGATAAGGATGGCTACCCTTTTTTGACTTCACCTGAAGCTAATAGATTTTGCTCAGCCTTTTCTTTTTACTCTTATGCATCCCCCTGCTTTAGATGTGTTTCTTGTAAACAACATATTGAGGGTTCTGACTTTTGATCCAGTCTGCTATCTGCCTCCTCTTTATGGGGAGTTTATCCCATTTACATTTTACGGTTAGAATTACTAAATCTGTATTTCCTGCCATCCTAATAACCCCAGATTGTGCTTTCTTATTCTTGCCTCCCCAACCCTCTTTCCCCTTTTTAAACTTATGTACCCCTCTTGTTCACGATCTTATCCTCTTTATAATCCCTCCCTCCCCCTTTGGTCTTTCCCCCTTCCTTCCCTTATTCTCTTTTCTTTTCCTTTTCCTCTCCCCGTTTTTAATGGGGGAGGGAATTTTCTCTAAAACAAATGTCAATTATTTTTTCTTTGAGCCAACTCTGAATGAGGTAAGATTCACACAATGTTCCTCCCCTCTCTAAATTCCCTCAGATATGATAAGTTTCCTTAGCCTCTTTGTGGGATGTGGTTTCCTTCTTTTTATCCCTCCTTCCACCTTATTCTGCCATATCCCTTTTCCATATCTACTTCCCTTTTTATGTTATTCAATTACAATCAAATTATACATGTATTCTTTTTGTATATCCACAACAGGAAATACAATTCTCAAAGTTATTTTACGTTTTCATCTCTTGAATTCTATTCTTGGAGATCAAATTTTTTATTTAGTTCTGGTTTTTCTTCAGGAAACAAATGGAATTCATTTGTTTCATTAAATGTCCATCTTCTTCCCTGGAAGAAAATGCTCCAGCTTTGCTAGGTAGTTTATTCTTGGCTGCATCTCAAGTTCTTGTGCTTTTCAGGATATCATATTCAGGCCCTTCTTTCCTTTAAGGTAAGAGCAGCCAGATCTTGGGTGATCCTTATTGGGCACCTCGTATTTAAATGGTTTTGTCCCTGTAAAATTTTTCCTTAATCTGATAGCTCTGAAATTTTGCCACAATATTCCTTGGGTTTTTATTTTTAGGGTTTCTTTCAGGAAGGTTGTTCGATGAATTCTTTCAATGCCTATTTACTGATTCTATTACATCTGGGCAGTTCTCTTTGATGATTTCTTGTAAAATAAGGTATCTAGGCTCTTTTTTTCATCATAGTTTTCAGAAGTCCAATAATCCTCAGATTATCTCTCCTAGATCTATTTTCCAAGTCTGTGTTTTGTGAAGTAGATAATTCGTGTTTTTCAGTTTGTCATTTTTTGTTTTGCTTGACTGATTCTTGCTGTCTCAATGAATCATTAGTTTCAATTTGTTCAGTTCTAATTTTAAAAATTATTTTCTTCAATGCTTTTTTACTTCTTTCTGTATATGTCCAATTGGGTTTTGAATGTATTGTTTTGGTCTGTGGAATTTTCCATTTCACTAATTTTTTTTTAGTGAATTATTTTCTTTCAATTCACAGATCCTACTTTCTTGCGTGTTCTTTGTCTTTTCAATTCACGGATCCTACTTTCTTGCAGGTTCGTTGTCTTTTCAATTCACAAATCCTACTTTCTAGTAGATTCTTTATTTTTTCAATTCACAATTCTTACTTTCCTGAGATTTTTACTTTTCCAATTCGTATTTCAGGAAGTTGTTTGCTCTCTTTAGGCTTCTCTTTCCTTGCCCATTTATGTTCTAACTCTCTTTGAGACTTTTAATGGTCTCTTCTTGAGAGCATTATGTAAAGGAGGACAGTCTGATGCATTTTTGCTGTTTGAGGGTCTCTTCAGGTTTACTGACCTGCTCTTTTTCTCATAGAAGCTGTCGATTGTTCTTTTCATCTTTTTATTCATGTTTTAAAGCCTTTGGGGTGGGTCTCCTAGGCAAGGGGGTTACCAGCTTCCTCTGCAGAGCAGGAAAGATGTAAACCGATTTCTGGCTCCGAGGGTATGGGTGCTCTGGGTGAGGTTTTCCCTTCCCCCAACAGGAAGTGGATTCAGCACTGGCTGAGCTATCAAACTGTAGTAGGGTGAGGTGGTTATCGTTGCCCTCGGCTGGGGAATAAGTGGTGAAGTGTCACTGCCCCAGGCCGGAGCCTCTTTTGGGACTGTGGTATTGGCATGACTGCAGAATGCAGACAGCCAAACTCTGCCAGGGTCTCTGCCTGATGCAAATCGCCTGGAAAAGCTCTATGGCCCCAAACCGGCTCCCCACTGTGCATTTGAGGCTAACCCGGGCTGCGTCCTCCTGCGGTGCAGGATCACAGCTGCCCAAGGGAAAGCCCTTACTGCGGGTTGGGGCTTGTGCTGAGATTGCCTTCACCCTCAGTTTGTGACTCTCCTCAGAACCTAATTTTCTCCCTGTCTGCGCCGATCTCCCCCTGGCCCTGGGAACCAACTTTTTGGGTGGGACTGCAGATTTTCTTCAGCTGGTGGGTTGTTCTACTTCTTATCTTTACGAATTGTAGCAGTCAAGACTATTTTTGAGGCTCGATATAATATTGATAAAGAGGGTAAGAGAAGAGCTTAGAAAGTCGTGTGTGACTTCTCTGCCATCTTGGCTCCGCCCCCCGAATAGCATACTTTTTATAGTTATTCATCTCTTTGATAAAATCTTTTATATCTTTTGTTAAATATAATTGCAATCTATAAATTGTAACAAATTGTTATAAGCCATAAGCATTTTACCATGACTTTTCCCCTATTTGTCTCTACATTTTTCTTTTGATGGATTCACAATTTTAATATTTTAGAAACATGGTAGTTTATGTTTATGGACATACAGTTACTGATATTTAAAAGTTTGTTTCTCAGAAAGAAACCTGGCAATTACACACACACACACACACACGAAAAACAACAAAACCCCAACCTAACCTTTCTAGTATTTAATTCTGAATCTAGTTGAGATGTCCATTTCACTTCACTCTGTAGCCTCTAAACTAGGGATTGTCTATCCACGTGGTTTTTCACTGAGTATATAGCTATGCTGAAACTTAAGTGATTATAAATCTCACTATAGGGAAATCTATGACAACCACGAAAAGGACTCCTCCTCTTCCCTTTATAAATTGAATTTATATGTATTATCATACTCAAAAGGAAATGTAACTTTTACACCTATTTAAGATTTTGCTGAATAATCATAATTTTTTGAAAATTTTAATGTGTGTACATATACACATAGACAGGCACACATATATGTAATAATAAAAATATTATATCCTACTTTTCACATTATATGTTTAGAAAGATCTCAGAATATATCAAGAAATGAAAAATTCCTACTGAAGTAAGGGAAATCTTTGAATTACAGTGTGGATCACTGTGGATGAATGAAATTTATATTGTGAAGGATCCCTTCAATAGGACAATTAGCTATTGTATATCTTCTTAGAAGTATATCTTCTTAGAAGAGTGTGGTATATTGAAATAAAGAAGATTTTATAGCCATCAACATTCTTTGTTCAAGCTTAGATATTAGTGATTTGTCTATAGAAGTGATTCCTTCTTAATATTTATTGCATTTTTTGAAGTCTACAATTACCACTTCTTCTTCCCCTTCCCCCTTCTTCTCTATTATATATTTTATTTTTTAAAAATATGTCTATGTCTGTATTAGTCAAAACAGTCAAATTAACTGTTTTATTACCTGTCCCTCCCTGTTCTCATTGAAAAATAGTCAGACTATTAACACCCCAAATATATTGTTCTCAGATCCTAATGATAGAATCTCAAATCCCAAAATGATCAATTGAAACAAAGGAGATTTTATAAACACCAGCATTCTTTTGTTCAAGCCTAGATATTAAACATAGATATCATTTTACTTCAGACTATGAGATCTTTAGTTGAGGTTCATCTATTTAAATTGATTTATTTCTTTCATATTTGGTAATAAAATTCTCATAATTTCAATTTGACCAGCCAAGTCTGTGCCACTAATCTCTTTTACTAGTTGCAATGCTTTATGAAATTTTCAAAATGAGTGATTTAACCTGAATCTTTACTTCTAGCCTGTCAGTGGACATTCTACCAAAAGCACAAGATGCTTAATAAAACCTGTTCCATGCTTGTGAGAACATCCTAGAATCATAATAGCTGAAATTGAAGTAGAACTATAAGATTTGCAAAATGCTTTACATACATTATCTCAAAATAAATGCAAGGAGCTAATACTATAGATCTTCTATGTACCTGTGAATTAAGTGGTGTAAGGAACTTCTATAAAGCAAACTTTCTTTAAACTCAGATCTACAATTTTTTTGATATTGAAATATTTTAGAAAGTTGTTTGAGGCAAGTTGCCCAGGATGACATAGCTATGATGGTGCAGAATTTGGACCTGTATCAAGCTGACTATGAATATGATTTTTGTTTTTTGTTGTTGTTGTTGTTGTTGTTGTTGTTGTTGTTATTGTTTGTTTTGGTTTGTTTTTTTATAGCTTTTTATTTGCAAGATATATGCTAATTTTTCAGCATTGACCCTTGCAAAACCTTCTGTTCCAACTTTTCCCCTCCTCCCCCTCCCCAGATGGCAGGTAGACCAATACATGTTAAATATGTTAAAGTACATGTTAAATACAATATATGTTTACATATCCATACATTTATTTTGAAGAATCGGACTTTGAAATAATGCAAAATTAACCTGAGAAGGAAATAAAAAATGCATGTGACCAAAAACAGAAGGATTGGAAATGCTATGTTATGGTTCATGCTCATTTCCCAGAGTTGTTTCATTGGGTGTAGGTGGTTCTATTCATTATTGAACAAATGAAACTGATTTGGTTCCTGAAACATTCCTGAAATTGTTGAAGAGAGCCACTTCCATCAGAATTGATCATCATATAGTATTGTTGTTGAAGTATATAATGATCTCCTGCCCTGCATATTTCACTCAGCATCAATTCATGTAAGTCTCTTCAGACCTTTCTGAAATCATCCTGCTGGTCATTTCTTACAGAACGATAATATTCCATAACATTCATATACCACAATTTACTCAACCATTCTCCACTTGATGGGCATCCATTCAATTTCCAGTTTCTAACCACTACAAAAAGGGCTGCCACAAACATTTTTGCACACACAGCTCCCTTTCCCTTTAAGATCTCTTTGGCATATAAGCCTAGTAGTAATACTGCTGGATCAAAGGGTATGCATAGTTTGATAACTTTTTGAGCATAGTTCCAAATTGCTCTCCAGAATGGCTGGATGTATTCACAATTCCACCAACAATGTATCACACTGGTATTCTTTTTTAAAAGTGTCATTATTGATATATTTCCACCCAGAAATGTATTTTATATGTTACTACAAGATTAATATACCCTGAACATATCTATGAACATGTTAACCCTTGTTTCTGGCCAAAGAAGTAAAAACTTTAATTATTATCTTATCAGAATTCTAAGCTATTTAATCTGGTATACCCTAAAATATGAATGAGTTTTACAAACAGCGATATGTTCAGGTGTAATCAATTAGAGACTATGACATTTGGAAGAGATCCCAGAAGCCTTATAATTCAACATATACCCAAAGAACAGTTTATAGTACTTAATTAGTAATTATGGTGTTATCGTCTGAAGATCACTAGTAAAAGGAAATTCATTATTCTCTTCTCCTACTGCCAAAACCACTCATTTCAATTCTTTTTTATTTTATTTGTTTTCAGTTTTGTTTTAACTCTTTATGATGCTTTTTGTAATTTTCTTGGCATAGATACTGGAGTGGTTTACCATTTCTTCCAGCTTACTTTACAAATGAGGAAACTGAGGCAAAGAGGGTTAAGTGAATAGCTCAGGATCATACAACTAGTAAGTGTTTAATAAAGTACATGAGTTTATGTTTTCTTGACTCCAGGTCCTACTGTCCATTGTATCATTTAACTGCCCCTAATTCACTTTAAGATCTAATTACTAGAATTTATTTCTCCTTTTCATTGAGGCTAAATTTGCTTTGCCAATTTCTACTCATTTTTCACTAGATCTACATTGAAACCAAGAAGGACAATTGCTCCATGTTGTATTTCATATGTCCCCTTTGTCTGATTGCATTCAGACTAAGCATTACTAAGTGCTTCAACTTATTCTCATGTATCTTGAACTTATGGGTCTATTCTGCCTAAAATACAATATCCAAATTTGAACATAGTGTTTCACCTTCTAACTGGAAGAATATAGCTGATTTATTATACTCTTATGATGGTCAATTAACCTTTCTTTATACAAACAGAATGTTCATTAGCTTTCTTAATTATTCCATCATACACATCATACACATTGGATTTGTAATCTATTAAAATGGCAAGATTATTTTTCTTTGTTTTTCCCAGTTTTCATACCTTTCTTTCTTTCTTTCTTTCTTTCTTTCTTTCTTTCTTTCTTTCTTTCTTTCTTTCTTTCTTTTTTCTTAGTTTCTCCTTCCTTCCTTCCCTTCCTCCCTCCCTCCCTTCCTTCCTTCCTTTCTTCCTTCCTTCCTTCCTCCTTCTTCCTTCCCTCCTGTGCACCCTCTTTTCTTTCCCTTTTTGTTCATTAACTCATTCTTATAGTAAATAATTAGGCAGAACAGAATGTCCAGATTATCCTATGGTCATGATGTAAAAGAGACCTGAGCCTCAGTCACTTACTAGATATATAAGCCTAGACAAATAACCTAACTTGTGGGGTTTTTTTCCACTGTAAAATAGGGATAACAATATTACCTACCTCCCAGGGTTTTGGGAAGGATTAAAGGAAATCATTTGTAAAGCACTTAGCATAGTGGCTGTCATGCAGCATGTTCCATGCAAATGTTTCCCCCCTTTTCCTTTTCCCCTTTCAAGCATTATTCTCAAAAAATATGAGAATAAAAGACCCAGTACTTCCCTGGAAAATGTGGTTAGAGAAAAGGAATAGTTCTAAAATATATGGACTTAAAAGTGACAAGATTTTCAAGTGCTTGGACATGTGGATATGAAGTGATGGAAAACCAGGAATTGGAGATAATGATATTTGAATTTGTGAAAAATTGGGTTATTGGAAGGATGGTGGTTCACTTTTCATTAATATAAAGTTTGGAAGATGTGGGATAATTCTGAGGGAAGAAAAATGTAATGATGTTTTATATAAATCATAATTCTGCTTATCCTTTATTACTTTATCCCATACAAAATAAAAATAGTGGAAGTATTTTTTTTTACTTATCATTCATTGCCCCTAAAGTGTTGAACTCTGACACTATGGCTTGTCTGCCACTCATCTCTGAGATAGTCTGGGAAAAAAGGTTAGAGTAGTGAAAGGATGTAACCTATTTCCAACTTTTCAAATGACTGATTGAATACCCTTTGAGATCAGGGCACAGATTTCACATGGTGACAATACAGTTTCACAGGGGCCTTTATCACCACTTCAGAAATCACTTGTCTAGAACAAGGACTTAAGTAATTTGTCTGGAGTCACAAAGCCACTATTAATCAGGATTTGGTATTAACACAGGTATTCCTAACCCAGAGGCTGGTTATCTAATAACTACTCTTTTGCTTCTCAATATGATCCAATTAAGTTCTTATATTATTTTGAAATATAATTTTACTATATTAAGTTGACATCAGCAAGGACTTTCAATAGAGTTCTGAATTTGCTGTAAGAAATATTTGAAATCAAATCTGCCTATACACACTAGCTATGTATACTTGGGAAAAATCATTTGATCCAAGGGTGGAGAACTTCCTTTACTAAGGCAATCACAATCAACGATGAGCTGAAAGCTAGGTATGCTAACTTCTTAGTGGTTGAGTTCTATAAATTGTTAATTTTTAAGGCCCATGAATGATGATATAAATATCCAAATGATCCTTGGAAGAGAAAAGGTTCCCCACCCCTCATACAACTCCTCTCATTTCCTTTTCTTCATCCTCCAAGTGAGGAAAATAACAACATCTATCTAACAGGTTTGTTGTAAAGATCAAATGAGATGAAATTTGTAAAAAGTTTAGCCCAGTTTGTGGTACATGGTACCTACTATATAAATACTTATTCTTCCCCTATATCTCTTGATCCAAGGATGAACATTGAAATTAGACCAAATTACACAGGTCTTCCTTTATTTCATTTATCATTTTATTTCACAATTATTAAATGTCATGCTTATTTCTATATAGGTTAATTCACAAATATGTGTAGATTTTTGTTTTTATTGTGAAAGGGCTTATTTTAAAATTATATTTTCCTCTCTCTATCACTAGCAAATGTAAATGCAAATGAACTTTGGGGTTAATAATGTATCCTGTGACCTTGCTAGACTCATTTATTGTATCTATTAAGTCCTTGATTGAGATAATTAGATTGTCTAAATATATTATCATGTTATTTGCAAATGATTATATTTTGATATCTTCATTGCCAATTTTAATTCCTCTAATATTTATTCCTGTCTTTATGCATTTTCCAGAATTTCCTATATTAAATTGTCATCCTGAATGAGAACAATTTAATTGGCTACTGAGAATGCATCTGATATTTCTCTATTGCCTATTATAGTTTCTTTAGCTCATAGACACTATTGGAGTATTTATTGAAGAAAAACTCTTCTTATTTTCTACTCTTTTAAATGTTTCAGTAATGAATAAAAGTGAGAATTAATCCAAGACTTTCCCAGCATTTAATGATATGATCATATGAGTTTTTCCTTAATTTTCCTTAATTTCTTTCTTTTCTTTTCTCTATCTTTCTTACTTGATGTTCAAAATCACTTCTGAGACCTTCCATTGCCTGAGACCAATTCTTATTTTTCTTGGAAGTTTTGGAGCTGAGAGCTTTGACTTTTGTTTTCTTCTGAGTGCCTGTTTTGATTTTTCTTATCATCATAATAAACTCCAATAGTCAGCAACTTTTTTTCTGTTGTCTGCTCATTTTCCTTGTTTATTACTCAACTTTTAACTCTTTGTTAAAGTAATATTTTATTTCCGGGGGGAGGGTGCATTTTCCTAAGCTTCAGGGATTTTGTGCAACTGTTTTTAGAGATCCTTCTAGGGACATGAGCAAAAGATCTTTTTAAAGTGGAAGGTTATTTTTTTCTTTAATTGGTTGAAAATGGAGGTGGGGAAAGGAGGGTTAAACATAGAAAGATATAATTATTTCTTAGGGATTAATAAAAATAATTGATGGCAGATATAACTCAAAAGAGAATATTAGAAATCACTTATATTTGGTTTAGGAATAATTTTATTAACATGCATGTGCATTCAATTATATGTTCATATATACATGAGTATTTTGAACAGATTCATAATATTTAATCGCACACAAACACATATATATACATATATGTATGTATGTGTATATATATATATATATATATAGTTAAATGCTCCATCATTCAGTTAAATGGAGTTTTGCTTCAACCAACATTATGACACATATATGAAGGACAAAATTATAGTCCAGATAAGTTAGCTATACATTTTGACCATTCCTCTATGAATAATTTTGACTTTCCTCTCATTCCAGAAACACTGAAAAGGCTTCAAAGCTCAGATGCATACTATCAGCCCAGACCTGACAATTTAAGTGCCTAATTGTCCATAAGAATATGAATACATTGGAAATCAGACAAGACTAGACATGAGGGCTTCAGGTATCATTTTTAAATTATCTAAAATAAGGAAAATATTATTAATGAAGAATAAACTGTTGTGATTTGTTTTCAGAGAATCCATTGTTAAGCATTTATAAATCCACCCCTCATGGTTTATTCTATATAGTTAAATAATTGTGTAAATATATATGTATACATATATATGTATACATTTATAGCTATGAAACTATATATAACCACATATAGCTATTTAACGATATACATGTATATAAACCTGTCTCTCTCTGTATACACACACACACACACACACACACACATAGAAATAATTTTAGTGTTAACTTAAGCCAAGTATAATGCCTTCATTATACTCTTTGGATACATTTATGGGTAAGTGTATGAGTATATACATGTGCGCATATGCTGAACATGAAAATCTATGACTAACCAAAGGAAGAATCAGCCTCCCTGTTCTTTCAAACAATAGTGATATCTCAAACTTCTAAAGGTTAGATCTTAAAGCAAGGGAGTAAAAATAATATTTCAAGACCAGAATCCTTTCAAGAATAAAAATCAGAGTCTGCACCATTAAAAATAATTTACTCTGTCCACAAAAGTAGTGTCATATATTGGAATGTCTAAGCAGGAACATGAGAACTACTCACTGATGACAAGAAATGAAATATGTTAAGGGGGGGACGGTTTATATCAGTTACTTCTTACCCTTACTAGAACTAGACTATTAGGATATGAATGTAGATATAAATATCAAATAACAAAAGTAGAACCAAGGACACATAGTTCTCATTAAGCATGTTATATAGTTTTCAAACTTTGAAAAATGATTACCTTCCTCATTCTGGAAAAACTAAGAAGAGTATCTATACATCTCCCTGGTATCCTGAAAAGTACATTTTTAAAATACAATACGATGAAAAATGATGACCATTAACCTTATGATAATACAATATCTTCTATACCACTGAAAAATGTTACTATTATGTTAGTTTTGTTTATTTTATTATACTCTATTTCAAACCTGGCAATCCAATATGGCAATAGCATAACTATTAGGCATATTTGGCATGAATCCTAGCTAAAACTCTACTATTTATCAATGAGAACTGTCCACTAGTGAATTTGATTCAATAGAGCAATCCATTCCCCAGCCAAGTCTAATAACAGAAATTATCACATGCACACACACACACACACACACACACACACACACACAACACGGAGATGCATTCAAAGAGATTTAAATACTTCATTATAATTGACTTAAGTAAATACTCAAACTATTTCTCAGTTTAGTACATAAATCCCCCAACAATAAGTTGCTCAAAATATGCTAATTGGAAAAAAAATATGCTAGTTGTTCTAAGATTTCTACTACTATAAAGTCACATTGTTTTATATGCATTCGATGTACAATAACTATATTGCCAATACAGGAATGAATGAGAAATTTAGCATATATTAGCAAAATATAATTCAATCAAAAGAGCTAATAATAAAAGCATCCATTATGCCCAATTTTCTGAGGAATTACTAACAATTCAGATGTCTAATTAAGAATAAAGGGAAACAAACAAACAAACAACAAAAAAAGTACTCACTTACAACCATGGAAACATGTAAGTAAAATAGTCTCATCTCATCACAACTTCCATGATATTACTGGAGTGTTTTCAGCAATAAAAGAAATATAATTCACTGGGGTCCTGGTTATAGGACCTTTATTTTTTTTCTATTAAAATATAATAAAGAGGATAAGTATAGAAAATCTAAAAAGTCAGTTCAATAGAAATAATGTTAGCAACTAAACAGTTGGGAAGCAGGAATGTGCATGGTCACCATTCAAGACTGAGCAGTAGGGGTTCAGTTCAAATAAACATATCACTAATGTAGTTGTGACTACTATTGAAGGATAAATAAAATAAAGCTGACAGCAAATATTAATTAATAATCATGTCTCTCTTATCTTCAGAGACAAAGGATAATATTGAAAATTATGTTTACAACTATTGTTTGTCAATTATTAAAAGAACATGATGAACATACTACTAATAAAGTTTAAGTTAAACCTTTTGTACTTCAGCTAGCTTTAAGCTAATGAACATGACAATAATAATTGTTTGGGGTGCCTAAACTCATAAGCTCATTAGTTTAAAGAACTCACCAGTTGAAAATATCCTTGAATGACTGATATACATTGGTATCTTTTTAGTTCTAGGGCTTTGTGATGTTTTAAGTGACTTTTCCATGATCACATAGCTAAAATTAATCAAAGACAGATCATGAATGTAGGTCTCCTGATTTCAAAGCCAACTCTATATCCATAAGGATATATTTCTCTCTGTATAGAATAGCAAATCTTACTCAAATTAAAATCAGTGACTCTTTTTCTTTTTTTTTATTATTATTATACCTTTTTATTTACAAGATATATGCATGACTAATTTTTCAGCATTGACACTTGCAAACCCTTCTGTTCCAACTTTTCCCTTCATTCCGTCCACTACCTCCCCCAGATGTCAGGTAGACCAATACATGTTAAACATGTTAAAGTATATGTTAAATACAATATATGTATACATATCCATACGGTTATTTTGCTACACAAGAAAAATCAGACTCTTCCACAGGCCTGAGGTAAACTATCCTATGTTCTTCTAATTTATTTATAATCTCATTCTTTATGCCTAGATCATGAATCCATTTTGACCTTATTTCAGTGTACAATGTTAAGTGTGGGTCAATGCCTAATTTCTGCCTTACTAATTTCCAATTTTCCAAGAAGTTTTTGTCAAATAGTGAATTCTTAAAAGCTAAGGCCTTGGGTTTGTCAAACACTAGATTAATAAAGTTTTTAACTATGTGATCAACTAATCTGTTTCTTAGCCAATACCAAATGGTTCTGGTGACCACTGCTTTATAATATAGTTTTAGATCTGGTTTAGCTAGGCCACCTTCATTGGTTTTTTTTTTTTTTTTTTTCATTAGTTCCCTTGAAAATCTTGACTTTTGTTCTTCCAGATGAACTTTGTTATTATTTTTTCTAGGTCATTAAAATAGTTTTTTGGGAGTCTTATTGATATAGCAGTAATAAGTAGATTTGTTTAGGTAATATTCTCATCTTTATTACATTTGCTCGACCTATACAAGAGCACTTAATATTTTTTCCCAATTGGTTAGATCTGACATTTTTTGTGTTGAAAGTGTTTTGTAGTTTTGCTCATATAGTTCCTGATTTTCTCTTGGCAGATAGATGCCCAAATATTTTATAATATTGGCAGTTACTTTAAATGGAATTTCTCACCATTCCCAATAAGATCTAGAGTGAAACAAGGTTGCCCACTATCACTGTTACTATTTAATATTGTATTAGAAACGCTAGCTTTAGCAATAAGAGCTGAGAAAGAGATTAAAGGAATAAGAATAGGCAATGAGGAAACCAAATTATCACTCTTTGCTGATGACAAGATGGTATACTTAGAGAACCCCAGAGATTCTACTAAAAAGTTATTAGAAATAATCCACAACTTTGGCAAGTTGCTGGTTTATAAGTAAACCCAATAAGTCATCAGCATTCTTATATATCACTAACAAAATCCAACAGTCAGAGTTACAAAGAGAAATTCCATTTAAAGTAACTACTGATAATATAAAATATTTAGGGATCTATCTGCCAAGGGAAAATCAGAAACTTTATGAGCAAAATTACAGACCACTTTTCACACAAATTCAGTCTGATCTAACCAATTGGAAAATATTAAATGCTCTTGGATAGGGCGAGCAAATATAATAAGAGACAATATTACCTAAACTAATCTATTTATTTAGCGCTCTACCAATCAGACTCCCAAAAACTATTTTAATGACCTAGAAAAAATAACAAAAGTTCCTATGGAAAACAAAGGTCAAGAATTTCAAGGAATTAATAAAAAAATCAAATGAAAGGTGAGCTTAGCTGTACCAGATCTAAAATTATATTATAGAGCAGCAGTTACCAAAACTATTTGGTATTGGCTAAGGAATAGATTAGTTGATCAGTGGAATAGATTAGGTTCAATGGATAAAACAGTCAACAAATATAGCAACCTAGTCTTTGACAAACCCAAAGATCCCAGCTTTTGGGATAAGAACTTACTGTTCGATAAAAATTGCTGGGAAAATTGGAAACTAATATGGCAGAAACTAGGCATTGATCCATACTTAACACCGTACACCAAGATAAGGTCAAAATGGGTTCATGACCTAGGCATAAAGAATGAAATTATTAATAAATTAGAGGAACACAGGATAGTTTACCTCTCAGACCTGTGGAAGGGGAAGGTCTTTATGACCAAAGCAGTACTAGAGATCATTACTGATCACAAAATAGAAAATTTCGATTATGCCAAACTGAAAAGTTTTTGTACAAACAAAACTAATGCAGACAAGATTAGAAGGGAAGCAATAAACTGGGAAAATATTTTTACAGTCAAAGGTTCTGATAAAGGCCTCATTTCCAAAATATATAGAGAATTAACTCTAATTTATAAAAAAATCAAGCCATTCTCCAATTGAAAAATGGTCAAAGGATATGAACAGACAATTCTCAGATGAAGAAATTGAAACAATTTCTAGTCATATGAAAAGATGCTCCAAGTCATTATTAATCAGGGAAATGCAAATTAAGACAACTCTAAGATACCACTACACACCTGTCAGATTGGCTAAGATGACAGGAAAAACTAATAATGATTGTTGGAGGGGATCCGGGAAAACTGGGACATTGATGCATTGCTGGTGGATCTGTGAACGAATCCAACCATTTTGGAGAGTAGTTTGAAACTATGCTCAAAAAGTTATCAAACTGTGCATACCCTTTGATCCAGCAGTGTTACTACTGGGATTATATCCCAAAGAGATTATAAAGAAGGGAAAGGGACCTGTATGTGCATGAGTGTTTGTGGCAGCCCTTTTTGTAGTGGCTAAAAACTGGAAACTGAATGGATGTCCATCAGTTGGACAATGGCTGAATAAATTGTGGTATATGAATATTATGGAATATTACTGTTCTGTAAGAAATGACCAACAGGATGATTTCAGAAAGGCCTGGAAAGACTTACACGAACTGATGCTGAGTGAAATGAGAAGGACCAGGAGATCACTATATACTTCAACAACAATACTATATGATGACCAGTTCTGATGGACCAGGCTATCCTCAGCAACGAGATCAACCAAATCATTTCTAATGGAGCAGTAATGAACTGAACTAGCTATGCCCAGAAAAAGAACTCTGGGAGATGACTAAAAACCATTACATTGAATTCCCAATCCCTATATTTATGCCCACCTGCATTTTTGATTTCCTTCACAAGCTAATTGTACAATATTTCAGAGTCTGATTCTTTTTGTACAGCAAAATAACGTTTTGGTCATGTATGCTTATTGTGTATCTAATTTATATTTTAATATATTTAACATCTACTGGTCATCCTGCCATCTAGGGGGGGGGGGGGGTAAGAGGTGAAAAATTGGAACAAGAGGTTTGGCAATTGTTAATGCTGTAAAGTTACCCATGCATATATCCTGTAAATAAAAGGCTATTAAATAAAAAAAAAAAAAAAGGAATTTCTCTTTGTATCTCCAACCATTGGATTTTGTTAGTGATATGTAAGAATGTTGATGATTTTTGTGGGGTTATTTTGTATCCTGCAACTTTGCTAAAGTTGTAGATTATTTCTAATAGCTTTTTAGTAGAATCTCTGGGGTTCTGTAAGTATAATATCATATCATCTGCAAAGAGTGATAATTTAGTTTCCTCATTACTTACTCTAATTCCTTTAATCTCTTTCTGAAGCTAGCATTGCCGAAGCTAGCATTTCTAATACAATATTAAACAGTCATGGTGATAGTGAGCAATCTTGTTTCACTCCTAATCTTATTGAGAATGATTTCAGTTTATCCCCATTACAGAAGATGCTTACTGATGGTTTTAAATAGATGCTACTGATGATTTTAAGGAAAAGTCCATTTATTTCTATACTCTCAAGTGTTTTTAATAGGAATAAATGTTGAATCTTATCAAATGGTTTTTCTGCATCTATTGAAATGATCATATGGTTTTTGTTAATTTGGTTATTGATATAGTCAATTATGATAATACTTTTTTTTTTTAATGTTGAACCAGCTCTGCATTTCTGGTAAATCCTACTTGGTCATGGTGTATTATCCAGGGGATGATTTTCTGTAATCTTTTTGCTAATATTTTATTTAAGATTTTTGCATCAATATTCATTAGGGAGATTATCTATAATTTTCTTTTTCTGTTTTCAAACTACCAAGATTAGTTATTGGTACCATGTCTGTGTCATAAAAGGAATTTGATAGGACTCCTTCATTCCCTATTTTTTTCAAATAGTTTATATAGCATTGGAGTTAATTGTTGTTTAAATGTTTGGTAGAATTCACGTGTAAATCATCTGGTCCAGCAGATTTTTTGTTAGGGAGTTCATTAACAGCTTGTTCTATTAATTTTCCAAAATGAGACTATTTAAGCAATTTACTTCCTCCTCTGTTAATCTGGAAAGCCTATATTTTTGAAGGTAGTCATCTATTTCACCTAGGTTATCAAATTTATTAGCATAAAGTTGGGCAAAGTAACTCCTAATTATTGCTCTAATTTCCTCTTCATTGGTGGAAAGTTCTCCCTTTTCAATTTTAAGACTAACAATTTGATTTTCCTCTTTCATTTTTTCTATTCATATTTACCAAAGGTTTATCTATTTTGTTGGATTTTTCATAAAACCAACTCTTAGTTTTATTTATTAATTCAATAGTTTTTTATTTTCACTTTTATTAATTTTTCCTTTTAATTTTAAGCTTTCAAGTTTAGTATTTGATTGGGAATTTTTAAGTTTGCTCTTTCCAGCTTTTTAAATTGCAAGCCCAATTCATTGATCTTCTCTTTCTCTATTTTATTCTCTATTTATTTATTTCTATTTATTTTTATATCTTTAAAGATATAAAAATTTCCCCTTATTACTGCTTTGGCTGCATCCCACCAATTTTGCTATGTAGTCTCATTGTTGTCATTCTCTTGGATGAAATTCTTGATTGTGTATATGATTTGATGTTTTACCCATTCATTTTTAGGATGGTATGGCCTCAGATATTTAACACTTACTGGGTGTGTGATCCTGGGCAAGTCATTTAACCCCAAATTCCTCAGCAAAAAACAAACAAACAAAAAACAAAAGAACAAAAAATGTAAAACAATAACAACAATAAACAAATAAAAAACTATCTTATACAGCAGCAGTCATTACAACCATTTGGTATTGCCTAAGAAATGCAGTAGTGGCTCAATGGAAAAATTAAATACACATAACACAACAATAAAGGTCTATAACAATCTATTGCTTCCAATGTCAAGTTCTAAAATAAGAACTTACTATTTGACAAAAATTGCTGGGAAAATTGGGAACTCACATGTCAGAAACTCAGTATAGAATTGTATCTCACATCTCATACCAATTAGAGAACATTATGAAAGGCATAATGAATCACTTTGATTACATCATATTAAAAAAGTTTTTGCACGAAGCCGAGAGAAACAAGATAAGAAGGGAAGCACAAACCTGAAAAAGTATCTCTACAACCATTCCTGATAAAAATCTTATTTCTAAAAAAGAACTATTTTTAAAATTTAAGAATACAAATCTTTCCCCAATTGATAAATGGTCAAAGGATATGAACAGACAATTTGCACTCGACAAAATTAAAGCCATCTATAATCATATGAAAAATGCTCTAAATCACTATTGATTACAAGAATGGTAATTTAAATAACTCCAAGGAACCAATTCACATATCTCAAATTGGCTAAGATGTCAGGAAAAAGATAATGATGAATCTTACAAGGGATGTTGGAAAACTGAGATACAATGCATTGTTGGTGGAGTTGTGAAATGATATAACTGTTCTGGGAAGCAATTTGGAGCTATGTTCAAATGATTATAAAACAACGCATATCTTTTGTACCAGCAGTATCATTAATGGGTCTGTCTCCCAAGGAGATCATAAAGGAGGGGAAAAGAGCCACATATGCAAAATTATTTCTATCAGTTCTTTTTCATGGTAGCAAAGAATTGGAAAATGCTAAATGCCCACCAATTGGAGAATGCTGAACAAGTTGTGATACACGTATGTAATGCAATATTATTGTTCTGTAAAAAATGAAGAACAAGCTGATTTTAGAATGTTCTGGAAATGTTTATAGGCACTGATGCTGAGCAATAGAAGCAGAATCAGGAACACATTGTACTCAATAAAGGCAAGTATGTGTGATCATCAAGCATGAAATATTTGGTTCTTCTCAATGGTTCATTGATCCAAAGAAATCTCAGTAGATTTTAGACAAAAAATGCCATCTGAATACAAAAAACGAAACAAGGATACTGAATATGAATCAAAACATGTTATATTTACTTCTTTTTTCAGTTTTTTTAATCTCTCATCTGATTTTTTCCTTTTGCTCTGATTTTTTTCTCCAAGCATGATTCATAAAATAATGTATATTAAAAATAAATTAATTTACTAGAAAAATTAGTTAAACACAAATATATTAAAACCAATCCATATAAAGTATAAATAAGAAAGAAATAACATTAAAATTAAGAGGGGTTGAAAAAGGCTTACTATAGAAGGTAATATCTTTTTTATTATAGCTTTTTATTTACAAGATATATGCATAGGTAATATTTCATCAATTAAAATTGCAAAATCTTTTGTTCCAATTTTTCCCTTACTTCCCCCCACCCTATGTCCCAGATAACAGGTAGAAAAATACATGATAAATATATTAAAGTATATGTTGAATACAATATATGTATATGTATCCATACAGTTATTTTGCTGCACAGGAAAATCAGACTTTGAAATAATGTACAATTAATTATGAAGGAGATTAAAAAATGCAGGTGGATAAAATAGAAGGATTAGAAATGTTATATAGTGGTTCACACACATTTCCCAGAGCTCATTTGCTGGGTATAGCTGATTCTATTCATTATCTAATAAATGGAACTGATTTGGTTCATCTCACTGTTGAAGAGAGCCACATTTACAATTAATAATTATACAGTATTGTTGTTGAAGTATATAATGATCTCCTAGTGCTGCTCATTTCACTCAGCATCAGTTCACGTAAGTCTCTCCAGGCCTTTCTGAAATCATCGTGCTAGTTGTTTCTTACAGAACAATAATATTCCATAACATACATATGGCACAATTTATTCAGCCATTCTCCAATTGATGCGCATCCACTCAGTTTCCAGTTTCTGGCCACTACAAAGAGGACTGCCACAAACATTCTTGCACATACAGGTACCTTTCCCTTCTTTAAGATTTCTTTAGGATAGAAGCCCAGTACCAACACTGTTAGATCAAAGGATATGCACAGTTTGATAACATTTTGAGCATAGTTCCAAATCGTTCTCCAGAATGGCTGGAAATACTCACAATTCCACCAACAATGTATCAGTGTCCTAGTATCAGTGTTCCAGTTTTCCCACATCCCCTCCAACATTCTGCATTATCTTTCCCTGTCATTCTAGCCAATCTGACAGGTGTGTAGTGCTATGTCAGAGTTGCTTTAATTTGCATTTCTCTGATTAATAATGTCTTGGAGCATCTTTTCATATGGCTAGAAATAGTTTCAATTTCGTCATCTGAAAATTGTCTGTTCATGTCCTTTGAACATTTATCAATTGGAGAAGGCTTGATTTCTTATAAATTAGTCAATTCTCTATATATTTTGGAAATGAGACCTTTATCAGAAACTTTGATGGTAAAAAATGTATCCACACTTTATTGTTTCCCTTCTAATCTTAACTATATTAGGTTTTTTTTGTACAAAAGCTTTTCAATTGATATAATCAAAATTTTCTACTTTGTGATCCATAATGATCTCTAGTTCTTCTTTGGTCATAAATTCCTTCCTCCTCCCCAGGTCTTATCCTATGTTCTATCCTATGTTATTCTAATTTATTTATAATCTCATTCTTTATGTCTAAATCATGAACCCATTTTGACCTTATGTTGGTGTATGCTGTTAAGTGTGGGTCAATGACTAATTTATGCCACACTAATTTCCAATTTTCAGTAGTTTTTGTCAAACAGTGAACTCATATCACCAAAGGTGGGGTCTTTGGGTTTGTCAAACACTAGATTATTAAAGTTATTGAGTATTTTGTCCTTTTAACCTAACTTATTCCACTGCTCAATGAGTTTATTTCTTAGCCAATACCAAATTGTTTTGGTAACCACTGCTTTATAATATAGTTTTGGATCTGGTATTGCTAGGCCACCTTCATTTGATTTTTATTCCCATTAGTTCCCTTGAAAATCTTGACCTTTTGTTCTTTCAGATAAATTTTCTTATTTTTTCTAGGTCATTAAAATAGTTTTTTGGGAGTCTGATTGGTATAGCACTAAATAAATATATTTGTTTAGGTAGTATTATCATCTTTATTATATTTTCTCAGCCTATCCAACATTTTTCCAATTGATTAAGTCTGACTTTATTTGTGTGGAAAGTGTTTTGTAGTTTTTCTCTTATAGTTCCTGACTTTCCCTTGGCAGATAGATTCCCAAATATTTTATACTATTGACAATTACTTTAATGGAATTTCTATTTGTAACTCTAACTGTTGGATTCTGTTAGTGATATATGAGTAGTTTTTGTCAAACAGTGAATTCATATCACCAAAGGTGGGGTCTTTGGGTTTGTCAAACACTAGATTATTAAAGTTATTGAGTATTTTGTCCTTTTAACCTAACTTATTCCACTGCTCGATGAGTCTATTTCTTAGCCAATACCAAATTGTTTTGGTAACCACTGCTTTATAATATAGTTTTGGATCTGGTATTGCTAGGCCACCTTCATTTGATTTTTATTCCCATTAGTTCCCTTGAAAATCTTGACCTTTTGTTCTTCCAGATAAATTTTCTTATTTTTTCTAGGTCATTAAAATAGTTTTTTTTGGAGTCTGATTGGTATAGCACTAAATAAATATATTTGTTTAGGTAGTATTATCATCTTTATTATATTTTCTCAGCCTATCCAACATTTTTCCAATTGATTAGGTCTGACTTTATTTGTGTGGAAAGTGTTTTGTAGTTTTTCTCTTATAGTTCCTGACTTTCCCTTGGCAGATAGATTCCCAAATATTTTATACTATTGGCAGTTACTTTAATGGAATTTCTATTTGTAACTCTATCTGTTGGATTTTGTTAGTGATATATGAGTGCTGATAACTTATGTGCGTTTAATTTGTTTCCTACAACTTTAAAAAAGTCATGCATTATTTCTAATAGCTTTGTAGTAGAATCTCTAGGGTTCTCTATGTATACCATCATATCATCTGCTAAAAGTGATAATTTAATTTTCTCATTACATACTTTAATTACTGTAATCTTTCTCAACTCTTAATGTCGAACCTATCATTTCTAATGCAATATTGAATAGTGATGGTGACAGTGAGCAACCTTGTTTCATTTCTGATCTTATTGGGAATGGTTCCAGTTTATCCCTATTACAGATGATGTTTACTGATGGTTTTAAATAGATGCTACTGATTATTTTAATGAAAAGTCAATTTATTCTGATGCATTCAAGTGTTTTTAATGGAAATGGATCTTGGATTTAATCAGATGCTTTTTCTGCATCTATTGAGATGATCATTTGGTAATTGATATAGTCAAGTATGCTAATAGTTTTCCTAATGTTGAACCAGCCCTTCATTCCTAGTATAAATCCTACTTGGTCATGGTGTATTATCCTGAGGGTGATTTTCTATAATCTTATTGCTAATATTTTATTTAAATTTTTTAGCATCAATATTTATTAGGGAGATTAGTCTATAATTTTCTTTCTCTGTTTATATAACATTGGAGTTAATTGTTCTTTAAATGTTTGATAGAATTTACATGTAAATCCATTTAGTCCTGGGAATGTTTTCTTAGGGAGTTAATTAATAGCTTGTTCTATTTCTTTTTCTAAAATGGATATATTTAACCAATTTAATTTCCTCCTTTGTTAATCTGGGAAACATATTTTTTGAAGGTAGTAATTCATTTCACTTAGGTTATCAGATTTATTGGCATAAAGTTGAATAAAGAAAGGTCGTATTATTGCTCAAAATTTCCTCTTCATTGGTGAAAACTTCTCCCTTTTCATTTTTAAGACTAACAATTTGCTTTGCCTCTTTCCTTTTTCTATTTAATTCAAGTCATAAAATTTCCCCTTATTATTACTTTAGCTGCATCCCACAAATTTTGGTATGTTGTCTCATTGTTGTCATTCTCTTGGGTGAAATTATTAATTGTATCTATGTTTTGCTCTTTCATCCAATCATTCTTTAGGATGAGATTATTTAGTTTCCAATTGCTTTTTGGTCTATTCATTCCTAGCTTTTTGTTGAATGTAGTGTTTATTGCATCGTGATCTGAAAGAATACACTTACTACTTCTGCTTTTCTGTATTTTATTTTGAGGTCTTTATCTCCTATTATATGGTCAGTTTTTGTATAGGTTCCATGAACTGCTGAGAAGAAAGTGTACTCCTTTCTGTCTCCATTCAGTTTTCTCCAAAGATTTATCATACCTAAATTTTTTTAATATTCCATTTACCTCTTTAACTTCTTTCTTATTTGTTTAGTGGTTTGATTTGATCTCCCACTATTATAGTTTTGCTGTCTATTTCTTCTTGCAACTCTCTTAACTTCTCCTTTAGGAATTTAGATGCTATACCACCTGGTGCATATATGTTCAGTATTGATATTGCTTCATATTCTGGGCTACCCTTTAGCAAGATATAGTTTCCTTCCTTATCTTTTTAAATTAGATCAATTTTTGCTTTGGCTTAATCTGAGATAAAGATGTCTATCCCTGCTTTTTTTTAACTTCACCTGAAGCATAATAGATTCTGCTCCAGCCTTTTACTTTTACTCTGATTGTATCTCCCTGCTTTAACTGTGTTTCCTGTAAACAACATATTGTTGGGTTTTGACTTTTGATTCAGTCTGCTATATGCCTCTGCTTTATGGGAAAGTTCATCTCATTCACCTTTATGGTTAAAATTACTAATTCTGTATTTCCTGCCATCTTATTATCCCCAGATTATGCTTTTTTTCTTGCCCCCCCTTACCCCCTTTCCCAGTATTAAAGTTATAGGCACCACTTGCGTCATGCAGCTCTCCCTCTTTAGGATCCTTCCCACCCCTTTTGAATCCCTTCCCCTTTCTTGTACCCTCCCTTTCTTACTCTTTTCCTTTTCCCTTTTCCTTCCCATTTTTAATGAGGTGACAGAAATTTCTCTTTAAACCAAATATGTTAATTGTTTTCTCTTTGAGCTAACTCTGATGAGAGTAAGATTCACACAATGTTCCTCCCCCTTGCTAAATTCCCTCAGATATTATATGTTTCCTTTGCCTTTTTGTGGGATGTAGTTTCCTTCTTTTTATCTCCCCTTTTCCCTTTTCCTGACATAATCCTCTTTCCATTTCTACTTCCATTTTCTGTTATATCAGTAAATTCATATTATACATGTACTCTTTATGTATATCCACAACAGAAATCCACTTCTCTTTTTTACTTTTTTCTGCTTCTTTTGAGTCCTATAGTTGGAAGTCAAATTTTTTGTTTAGCTCTGTTTTTTTTCATTAGAAACTAATGGAATTCACCTATTTTATTAAATGTCCATCTTCTTCCCTGGAAGAAAATGCTCAGCTTAGCTGGGTAATTTATTCTTGTTTGCATTCTGAGTTCTTTTGCCTTTTGGAATATCAGATTTCAGGCACTTAGATCCTTTAATATTGAAGCAGCTAGATCCTGAGTGATCTTTATTGTGGCTCCTCAGTATTTGAATTTTTTTGCTGGCTGATTGTAATAGTTTTTCCTTAGTGTGATAGTTATGAAATTTAGCCACAATATTCCTTGGAGTTTTGATTTTAGGGTCTCTTTCAGAATGTGTTGGATGAATTCTTTCAATGTCTATTTTACCTTCTGATTCTATTGTATCTGGGCAGTTCTCTGTGATTTTTTCTTGTAAAATAGTGTCTAGACTCTTTTTTTCATCATAATTTTCAGGAAGTCCAAAAATCCTTAGATTATCTCTCCTAGATCTATTTTCCAGGTCTCTTGTTTTTCCAAGTAGGTATTTATCATTTTTTTCTATTTTTTTTTTTTTTTTGGTTTTGCTTGACTGATTCTTGATGTCTCAATGAATGATTCATTTATAATTGTTCAGTTATGATTTTTAATGAGTTATTTTTTCATTAGCTTTTTTTTTTACTTCTTTTTTGTATATGTCTAATTGAGTGTTTAAATGAGTTGCCCTACTCTATGGATTTTTTTTCCATTTCCCTACTTTTATTTTTTACTGAGTTATTTTCTTTTTCCAATTTGCAAATCCTACTTTCCTGGGAGTTCTTTATCTTTTCTAATTTACAAATTCTGTTTTCCTGGGAGTTCTCTACCTTTTCCAATTCACATTTCAGGAAGTTGTTTTCTTTTTTCCACTTTTTAAAATTTTTCTTTGAGTGAATTATATGCCTTTTCCATATTTTCTTGAAGAACTTCTCTTTCCTTTCCCCATTTTTCTTCTAGTTCTCTTTTAAGATCTTTTATAATTTCTTCTAGGAGAGCCTTATGTGATGGGGGGCCAGATTGCATCCTTCTTTATGGCTTTGTCTGGAGACTGTCTTCTATTTGTCTCCTTGGAGTTGAAAACCTGCTCTCTTTCTATATAGAAAGTATCAATGGTTTGTGTATGCTTGACTTTTTTACTCATTTTTTCAAGGCCAGGCAAATAGGTTACCAGTTTCCTCTGCACAATAGGGATGGATATATGGACAGTAATTGTCCTGCAAATGGACTGCTAAGAGTAGCCGAGTCCATGCTGCCAGAAATTCCACTTCCCTGGGAAGAGCCCTCCCTCTCCTTCTTCTGTCCCCACCCCCAGTGCAGATTTGGGGCTGCCCCAGGCAGAGCTCCTCTGCTGTGCAGATGTTTGGCTGCCCTGGGCTGCCCAATGCTGCAGAATGGGACTGTACATTTGCACTGTGGTCTGTGCTGAGTCACTCCTGGTGCTGAGTGGGTGTAGCCAGATCCTGTTAGATTATGGTGTTTTTTGCAGTATATTCTACCTTTGGTGTTTGTGTTACTTCTCTGCCAATATACTACTTTGCAACCAAAGTCAACCTGTGATAGATTCCTTCCTGCAAAATCTCCACCCGTGAAGATCGCCCCCACCCTGGTCCACTCAGTATATTAGCCTCTGTCTTCTATCTTCCTGTCTATGCTGGCCTGCTCTTGCTAATAAGGACAAACCTTTACTGATGATCTTCCAGATTATCTTCAGCTGGTAATTTGTTGTACTTTCAATATCCATGGATTTTACCCAGTCAAGAACTATTTCTGAGGCTGATTTTGGTAATAAGTAATGAGAGTAGAAAAGGAGCTTAGAAAGATGTGTATGTCTTCTCTGCCATCTTGGCTCAGCCTCCCTCTCCACCCCCCCCAGTAATATCTTGGTAGGAACTTCATGGAAACCAGGGAGATAACTAATTTTAACAGGAGAAGAGCTTTCAAGGCCTCAGTCAACCAGAGAAAATGACTGAACCTGAGAGATCTAATTTCCTGTTCATGGATCAGAAAACAAGCTAATTTCAGGGGATCAAAGAATATATATTGGAAGGAGTAAGATATTAAGATGATTAGAAAAGTAGGCAGTGGTTAGGTTATGAAGGACTTTGAATGCTAAGCAAAGCATTTTATATTTAATTTTTGAGGCAATGGAAACATTAAAGTTAATTGATTCTGAGTGTGATATGAACCAAACCAGCACTATATGGAAAGTATTTCAGTGGTTAAATGGAGTCTTATTTGGAGGGGAATGACTTGAGTCAGGCAGATGCACCATCAGGCTGTTGTAATAATCTAGCAGACTGAGAGCTTGTACTAGAGTGTTGGTAGTGTCAGAGGAAAGAAAGTTATATATGTGTAGGTGAAATTGACATGCATGAGCAATAGTTTGGATATGGATCTGAGGAAACTGGTAGGTATAGTGAGGGATTTAGGATGACTCTAATTATGAGACTGAGAATGGTCCTGCCCTCTAAATTAAGTGGGAAGGAGAGGAAAATGATTTAGGATGAAAGATAATGAGTTGGGTTTTGGACATATTTTAAGATGTCTCCTAGAAATCCAATTTATGATGTCTTAAACATTATTAAAAATCAAGATTATGGATTATAACATAATTTGGGTCAGAGTAGATAAATTGAGAATTATAAACATAGAGATGATAATCAAATCCATGGTAACTGATGAGTTCACTGGAAGAAGCAGCATTGATTAAGGAGAGAAAAGGGTCCAGGACAGAACCTGTGTGATACTTACAGGAAAAAGCCACTACCATTTAAATGAATCAAGACAAGTTCTGATAAATTAATTCATACAAAATTGAATTAGTGTAAACAATATTTATTTTGTTATCACTTTTTAAGATACTTCTATTCAGTTGGAACCAGAACATTCTTTAAAGAAATAAAACTGTGAATAATAAGATCAAAAGCTTCCATAATAGTAAATAAGAAGGTGTTATTTTGAGGGATTCTAGAACTAATCTGAACATACTTTGTATTTGGTCCCAAATTATTTCTACATGTACTATTTGTCCTTCTGTTGCTGACACACAGAAAATATCTGCTCTAATATTGATACTACTACTCTTTTCTTGTAGGACATTAAAGAAACTAATGTGACACACACAAGGGGATTCTGACCATTTTAACATCAAAGATAAATCTTAGATTGTGTTGCAAGTATGGCAAATTATCAGGTAGCGTATTAATATGCTTAGGAATGTTTATGTTTGTATGTGTATTTTTTTTGGGGGGGAGGAGAATGAGTGAAATTTTAGATTTTTGTCTCTGTAGAGAATTCTCAGTTAAGAAGTAAACTTCAGAGATGTGATTTGACACCTATCTCATAATTTATAGTTTTAAGAAGTCTCTTGGGGACAACAAGAGATTGAACAATATAGTAAAAAAGTCATAGATTCAGAAAATGTCTGTATCAGGAAATGAATTTAAATTTTCCTGAGGTCAGTTTTCTATTCATTAAGATAAAACTATATAAGGCATATTGAATAGCTTATTAGCTTTGTTACCTTGTAGAAAAGTCACTTTTCCTCAATGGAAAAGTTATTTAACTAGATGACCTCTAAGGTCCCTTCATGATCAATACAATATTACAACCCCCACACAGACATATACACATACATATGCACATAAATTTGCTTTTATGTTTTCATTAGCTTAGAAAAAAGATTTTTATTATATTATAGAGCAGCAGTTACCAAAACCATTTGGTATTGACTAAGGAATAGATTAATTGATCAGTGAAATAGGTTAGGTTCAAAGGACAAAACAGTCAACAACTATAGCAACCCAGTGTTTGACAAACCCAAAGACACCAGCTTTTGGGATAAGAACTTACTGTTTGACAAAAATTGCTAGGAAAATTGGAAACTAACATGGCAGACACTAGGCATTGATCCACACTTAACACCGTACACCAAGATAAGGTCAAAATGAGTTTATGACCTAGGCATAAAGAATGAGATTATAAATAAAGTAGAGGAACACAAGATAGCCTCTCAGACTTGTGGAAGAGGAAGGAATTTATGACGAAAGAAGAACTACAGATCATTACTGATCACAAAATAGAAAATTTTGATTATACCAAACTGAAAAGTTTTTGTACAAACAAAACTAATGCAGACAAGATTAGAAGGGAAGCAATAAACTGGGAAAATATTTTTACAGTCAAAGGTTCTGATAAAAACCTCATTTCCAAAATATATAGAGAATTGACTCTAATTTATAAGAAATCAAGTTATTCTCCAATTGATAAATGGTCAAAGGATATCAACAGACAATTCTCAGATGAAGAAATTGAAACTATTTCTAGCCATATGACAAGATGCTCCAAGTCATTATTAATCAGAGAAATGCAAATTAAGACAACTCTGAGATAACATTACACACCTGTCAGACTGGGTAGAATTACAGGGAAAGATAATGTGGAATGTTGGAGGAGATGTGGGAAAACAGGGACACTAATACATTGTTGGTGGAATTGTGAATACATCCAACCATTCTGGAGAGCAATTTGGAACTATGCTCAAAAGTTATCAAACTGTGCATACCCTTTGGTCCAGCAGTGTTACTACTGGGCTTATAACCCAAAGAGATCATAAAGAAGGGAAAGGGACCTATATGTGTATGAATGTTTGTGGCAGCCCTCTTTGTAGTGGCCAGAAACTGGAAACTGAGTGGATGCCCATCAATTGGAGAATGGTTGAATAAATTGTGGTATATGAATATTATGGAATATTATTGTTCTGTAAGAAATGACCAGCAGGATGATTTCAGAAAGGCCTGGAGAAACTTACATGAACTGATGTTGAGTGTAACAAGCTGGGCCAAGAGATCATTATATACTTCAACAACAATACTATATGATGAACAATTCTGATGGACCTGCCCATTCTTAGCAATGAGATGAACCAAATCAGTTCCAATGGAGCAGTAATGAACTGAACTAGCTACATCCAGTGAAAGAACTCTGGGAGATGACTAAAAACCATTACATAGAATTCCCAATCATTATATTTTTGCCCACCTGCATTTTTGATTTCCTTCACAGGCCAATTGTACAATATTTCAGAGTCCTATTCTTTTTGTACAGCAAAATAACAGTTTGGTCATGTATACTTATTGTGTATCTAATTTATATTTTAATATATTTAACATCTGTTGGTCATCCTGCAATCTGGGGGATGGGGTGGGGGGAAGGAGGGGAAAAATTGGAACAAGAGGTTTGGCAATTGTCAATGCTGTAAAATTACCCATACATATAACCTGTAAATAAAAGGCTATTAAAATTTTTTAAAAAAGAAAGATTTTTAGAAATGTTTAAATAAAAAATCAAATTCTCTTATTCCTTTCTATTTTTGAAATGTCTTCATTACTAAGTAAATATCAACATTTAAAATCATTTTACTTGGCAGACTAAACAAACACCATGAAAATAAATGCATAGATATAATGAATTATCTATGGATAATTCCAACTGCTCCCTCTCCAACCTAACACACCCAAGTATATGACAAGCAGATGAAAAAGTATTCAGGAGTAGAGTATCTGCATTTTCTGTGAAGTGAAATGCTATGCTATTTTCTAGGTAGTTCTCTAGGTAGTTCTGAATGAGACCTTAAGACAATTTTTGGCATTAAGCCATTTTAATGAACCATTAACATCTTTGCCTGGTAACCATGCTGTCACATTAGATTTTTCAAATGGAATATTTGTACCAATGAGTCATTCCCCTAGAGAATGGCTAGTTAAACAGGGAATAAATGCAAAAGAAAAAAAAAGGCATTGGTGAATATAAATTCACTTGGGCACTCTTGGTGCTCTGGATTTCACCTTCATGTGACCTTAAAACAAATTACTTAATAAGTTAATTGATACTCACCTAAGTATGCATTATAAAACTTAAATAAGTTCTCAATCAAAGACATTATTAAATGAAAGTCTCAGAGAACTATGGAGATGACTAAATGAAAGTCTTTGTGGACTTCATACATTTACTAAAATAGAAATCATTATGTTCATTAGGCAACTTTAAGCAAAAATGTTTATTTTTTCTATTATTTCACTTGCTATATAGAAGTTGACACAAGGCTTAGAAGATTCATTTAGTGTGGGACCTTAAGAAAGTCACTTTTTTACATGTGGCCCACAAGTTGCTTCATTTCTAATATGATGGAAGCATAGGGTATGGATTAGATGACCAAAGGTCCCTTTCAACTCTAACTCTATAATTTTGTGATCCTTGATATATTCAGTTTATTGGCAATTTGGTGTAATCAAAGATAATGTAAATGTAAACAATTGAATGCTTTGCCTTCCCCAGGTTTCAAATTTAGGATAGGTAGAGCATGCTTTAATTTGGGAATTAGCCAATGATTGCATTATATTTTAATTTTTAAAATTGATCTGTGATATCAGTAATGTGGATATTCACACACTAGTTTAAATACAGAAATTCTTGTGTTATGGAACTTTAAATTTTTTATTATTATATACTTTTATTTACAAAATCTTCCGCTGCAAATTTTCCCTTCCCTTCACCCACCTCTTCTCCTAGATGTCAGGTACTCTAATACATAACATATAGGTTGAATTATATGTAAAATCCAATATATTTATATATAACATATTTATAGTTGTCTTGCTGCATGAGAAAAATCAAATTTAGAAAGAAAAAAACACCTGAGAAGGAAAACAAAAATGTAAGTAAACAATATCAGAAAGAGTGAAAATGCTATGTTGTGGTCCACACTCTGTTTCCATAGTCCTCTCTCTGGCTGGAGATGTCTTTCTTCATTATTGGACAATTAGAACTCAACTCATTATTGAACAGAGTCAAATTGATCCTTGTTTAGTCTTGTTGTTGCTGTGTATAATGATCTCTTGGTTGTGCTCATTTCACTTAGCACTCACTTTAGCATTTCACTAAGCATTCACTTAGCATCAATTCATGTAAGTTTCTCCAGGCTTCTCTGAAATCATCCTGTTGGTCATTTCTTACAGAACAATAATATTCCATAACTTTCATAAACCATAATTTATTCAGCCATTCTCCAACTGATGGGCATCCATTCAGTTTCCAGTTTCTAGTCACTATGAAGAGGGCTGCCACAAACATTTCTGCACACATGGGTCCCTTTTCCTCCTTTCTTTTTGGGATATAAGCCCAGTAGTAACACTGCTAGGTCAAAGGGTACGCACAGTTTGATAACTTTTGAACATAGTTCCAAATTGCTCTCCAGAATGGGTAGATCTATTCAGAGTTCCACCAACAATGTATCAGTGTCTCAGTTTTCCCACATCCCCTCCAATATACATCATCTTTTCTATCATCTTAGCCAATCTGACAGGTGTGTATTGGTATCTCAGGGTTATCTTAATTGGCATTTCTCTGATCAACAGTGATTTGGAGCAACTTTTCATGTGACTAGAAATAGTTTCAATTTCTTCATCTGAAAATTGTCTGTTCATATCCTTTGAACATTTATCAGTTGGATAATGGCTTGATTTCTTAAAATTTGAGTTAATTCTCAATATATTTTGGAAATGAGGCCTTTATCAGTACCTTTGCATGTAAAAATGTTTTCCCAGTTTATTGCTTCCCTTCCAATCTTTTATGAATTAGTTTTGTTTGTACAAAAATTCTTTAACTTAATGTAATCAAAATTATCTATTTTGTGATCAATAATGATCTCTAGTTTTCCTTGGTCACAAATCCCTTCCTCCTGTACAGCTCTAAGAGGTAAATTATCCTATGTTCTCCTAATTTATTTATAATATCATTTTTATGCCTAGATCATGAACCAATTTTGACTTTATCTTGGTATATGGTGTTAAGTGGGTCAGTGCCTAATTTCAACCATACTAGTTTCCAGTTTTCCCAGCAGTTTTTGTGAAATGGTGATTTCTCATGCTAAAAGCTGGGTACTTTGGGTTTGCCAAACACTAGGTTGCTATAGTTATTGACTATTTTGTCCTGTGAACCTAACCTATTCCACTGATCAACAAGTCTGTTTCTTAGCCAGTGCCAAATTGTTTGATGACTGCTGTTTTATATTATAGTTTTAGATCTGGTATAGCTGGGCCACCTTCATTTGATTTTTTTTTCATTAGTTCCTTTAATGTCTGGGCTAGCTTTCTGGAGGGCCTTGGGACCAGCCTTGATCACAGCAGAATAATCATCATGAGAATAGTCAGGAATAAAGTACAAAGTCTTTATCATCCCCTTTACAGTCTGTGTCTGTCATATCCTGACCCAGTCTCCTCTGCCAGTGTGCTCGTTTGCCAGTCTCACTTCTTAGTCTGACTTTTTCCCCAGTTTAAATACCCTATTACAATTACATCAATTTTAGTACTATTAAATCACCATCCTAAGTACTAAGTATATGTAAACTAAAGAACCATTTTCTCATCAATTCCACTGAGTTAACACCTTGTTTCATGTATATTTCTCCAAAATTCTTCAAAATAACTCTACATCTTCTGGTTTCTATTGTTTAAGAACACAGGTAATCACGCCCTCCCTGACTTCTCGGGGAGATGAGAACACCAAAGTGGATATTGTTAGTAAATTTCCTCTGGACTGAAGGGTCTTACTTGAAACAGGTATACATAAATCCATCAGCATGGGAGGTATTACACAAGTAATATAACACAAGGTAGTAGTGATGTAACAAACAATATGAATCAACATAGTGATATAATAAACAATATGAATATACATGTTCATAAGTTCTAGAAGGTGGGTACACAAATAACAATCACACATACACCTCCTTTAGCAGCCAAGAGATAGTCCAAAAACAATCTATCGCCCATTATTTCACCTGTCAGGGAATGCAATGATTCCTGAGAGTTTTCAAATTCTGCAACAATCTTATCATGTCTCAGGGAATCCAATGATTCCTGAGGATTTTGAAGTCCTTCATCAGACATCTCCTATCTCAGGGAATGCAATGATTGCTGTGAATTTTGAATTTCTGCATCGGTCTCATTAACAATATTTTATGTTCTTGACTCAATTGCCATAACTGCCATGCTCTTTCAGTGGTGGGCACAGTCAGTGTTGGAATCATCTGATGTTTCTTGAGTCTTCTCCATCTCTCTCAAATGGATAAGGCAAATATGGCTCATTGGGACTCATCTGATTCCTTCTCCATCTATAGAGATTCAAGTAAACCCTCTCTCCCAAGCAGTTAACCTATCTGGTCCCTTCCATTCACCACTTTCTGGATCTCTCTGGATCACCTGGTGATTACCTAAAGAAAGTGGAGCTGCTCGCACTAGACACTGCCCTTTTGGTGTGTTATAAAACCTGTCTGCTGAAACCAGTGCATCTTTATCAAAAATTAAAAAAAAATAATAGTATAAAGAGATAAATTCAGGAGTTCTCTAGGGTTACCTGTGGCTCCCTTTTTCTTTTGTTTTTGGAGTATTGTCTTGATTTCTCTGTTTCTCCTCTGTACTATTGCCTGAACTTGAGGATTAAAAATTATGCCAGAACCATTCCCAATAAGATCAGGAGTGAAACAAGGTTGCCCACTATCACCATTACTATTTAATATTGTATTAGAAATGCTAGCTATGGCAATAAGAGCTGAGAAAGATATTAAAGGAATAAGAATAGGCAATGAGGAAACCAAATTATCACTCTTTGCCAATGATATGATGGTATACTTAGACAACCCCAGAGATTCTACTAAAAAGTTATTAGAAATAATCCACAACTTTAGCAAAGTTGCTGGTTATAAAATAAACCCACATAAGTCATCAGCATTCTTATATATCACTAACAAAATCCAACAGTCAGAGTTACAAAGAGAAATTCCATTTAAAGTAACTACTGATAATATAAAATATTTAGGAATCTATCTGCCAAGGGAAAATCAGAAACTTTATGAGCAAAATTACAGACCACTTTTCGCACAAATTAAGTCTGATCTAACCAATTGGAAAAATATTAAATGCTCTTGGATAGGGCGAGCAAATATAATAAAGATGACAATATTACCTAAACTAATCTATTTATTTAGCGCTATACCAATCAGACTCCCAAAAAACTATTTTAATGACCTAGAAAAATAACAACAAAGTTCATATGGAAAACAAAAGGTCAAAGAATTTCAAGGAATTAATGAAAAAAAAATCAAATGATGGTGGCTTAGCTGTACCAGATCTAAAATTATATTATAGAGCAGCAGTTACCAAAACTATTTGGTATTGGCTAAGGAATAGATTAGTTGATCAGTGGAATAGAGTAGGTTCAAGGGATAAAACAGTCAACAAATATAGCAACCTAGTCTTTGACAAACCCAAAGATCCCAGCTTTTGGGATAAGAACTTAATGTTTGATCAAAATTGCTGGGAAAATTGGAAACTAATATGGCAGAAACTAGGCACTGATCCATACTTAACGCCGTACACCATAAGACCATAGTTTAGTTTACCTCTCAGACCTGTGGAAGAGGAAGGAATTTATGACCAAAGAAGAACTAGAGATCACTATTGACTACAAAATTGAAAATTTTGACTATATCAAATTGAAAAGTTTTTGTACAAACAAAAGTAATGCAGGCAAGATTAGAAGGGAAACAATAAACTGGGAAAACATTTTTACAGTCAAAGGTTCTGATAAAGGACTCATTTCCAAAATATATAGAGAATTGACTCTAATTTATAAGAAATCAAGCCATTCTCCAATTGATAAATGGTCAAAGGATGTGAACAGACAATTTTCAGATGATGAAATTAAAACTATTACTACTCATATGAAAGAGTGTTCCAAATCACTATTGATCAGAGAAATGCAAATTAAGACAACTCTGAGATACCACTATACACCTGTCAGATTGGCCAGAATGACAGGGAAAGATAATGCAGAATGTTGGAGGGGATGTGGGAAAACAGGGACACTGATACATTGTTGGTGGAATTGTGAATACATCCAGCCATTCTGGAGAGCAATTTGGAACTATGTCCAAAAAGTTATCAAACTGTGCTTACCCTTTGATCCAGCAGTGTTTCTACTGGGCTTATACCCCAAAGAGATACTAAAAAAGGGAAAGGGACCTGTATGTGCCGAAATGTTTGTGGCAGCCCTGTTTGTAGTGGCCAGAAGCTGGAAAATGAATGGATGCCCATCAATTGGAGAATGGTTGAGTAAATTGTGGTATATGAATGTTATGGAATATTATTGTTCTGTAAGAAATGACCAACAGGACGAATACAGAGAGGATTGGCGAGACTTACATGAACTGATGCTGAGTGAAATGAGCAGAACCAGGAAATCATTATATACCTCAACAGCGATACTGTATGAGGATGTATTCTGATGGAAGTGGATTTCTTCAACAAAGACAAGATCCAACTGAGTTTCAATTGATCAAGGATGGACAGAAGCAGCTACACCCAAAGAAAGAACACTAGGAAATGAATGTAAACTGCTTGCATTTTTGTTCTTCTTCCCGGGTTATTTATACCTTCTAAATCCAATTCTCCTTGAGCAATAAGAATACTGTTCGGTTCTGCACACATATATTATATCCAAGATCCACTGCAATCTATTTAACATGTATAGGATTGCTTGCCATCTTTGGGGAGAGGGTGGAGGGAGGGAAGGGAAAAATCAGAACAGAAGTGAGTGCAAGGGATAATGTTGTAAAAAACTACCCTGGCATAGGTTCTGTCAATAAAAAGTTATTTAAAAATAAATAAATAAATAAAAAATAAAAATTATGCCAGTGGTGTGTAAAATCTGATACTGTGCACAAAAGTTTGCAAAAAATTTAGAAGTATATGTAAGTCCATTATCTCTTTTTATTGCTTGTGGCACACCCATAGTTGCAAAAGTTTTATTAGGAATTCAGTGACTTCTCGGACTGTCTCTTTTGCTGCTGGTATTGTAAATCCTGAAAAGGTATCTACTATAACACGGATAAAAGACATCTGATCAAAAGATTTGTGATGGGTCACATCCATTTGCCAAATTTCATTGGGTCTCAAACCACGAAGATTTTTTCCTGGAAGTAGTGTATGAACATGGAAAGGAAAGTAAGTTGTACAGGCTTTTACTATGCTCCTAGCTTCCTCTTTTGTTATCTCAATTTGCAAACGTAAAGATCAAGCAGCCAGATGATATTTAGAATGAGATTCTTGGACTGCCTGAAATAAAGGAGTACTGGCTAACATGGTTAGAAGGCAATCTGCTTTTGAATGTACATAAAAAATAGGACCTGGTAGTCCACTATGTGAGTGGACATGGAAGATAATAATCTTACCTGCATGCTTTCTTACTTCCTCTTGAAGTTCCTTAAAGAGCTGATATATATTAGAAGCTACAAATTTTATTTGGGCTGTGGAAATTCTTTGTACCACATCTACTGAATAGGCTGAATTAGACACTATATTTATTTATATCTCCTGGATTATAAGTGAGAACTAGAGTAATTGCAGACAATTCATTTTGCTTAGTGGACTGAAAAGGAGTTCTGACTACTCTCTTTATAGTTAAATCATGGGAGTATATAAATGTTATATTTGAATGTATCTGTAAAGACAGTTGGTCCTTCAAACGGAACCTTAGAAACCTTTTCTTCAAGAATCCATCACCAAGTATGTAATAGTCAGATTATCTTTAATGGAGACCCTTGTATAAAATTTGGAGCTGTAGCCAATAAAATTTGTCACTCTGGGATGATTTCACAGCATACATTAATTTGTGTATTGGTATAAAAGGTGTATATCTTGTCAGGTCTTATCCCAGATAATTGTACTACTCACTTAATGGCCTCTAATAAGATTCTAGCCACAAACACTGGGTAAGGAGTAAGGCTTTGATCTGGTTGTGCTAGGAGATTTACCCACTCTATCACGCTGTGTCCTTGATGAACGACAGTTGTGGGTGCCTCTTTTGTAGTAAAAACTGATATTTCCAAGGGTTTTTCAGTAACTCTTTCAGCCATATTGGATAAAGTCAGTTTAACCTTTCTCAAAGCCTCTTGAGCTTCTTTTGTAAGCTGGCATGGTGAGTTTAAAGCAGTGTATCCCCTTAAAATGCCATAGAATGGTTGCAATTGATAGCTAGTTAAGCCTAAACTGCATGCTTCCATTGGATATCTCCTATCAATTTCTGAAAGTCATTTAAGGTGTTCAACTTCTTTGTTCTTAAAAATTTTTTTTTGTACTGTAAGCACCTTTGGATATCTTCATATCCCAAATATTGAAAAGGAGAGTGCCTTTTAATTTTTTTCTGGAGCTATATGCAATTTGTAGTTCCTTAGTGTTTCTATGGTCTTTTATAGACATGCTTCTAACCTTTGCTCCTCAGGTGCACACCCCAAGATATCATCTATGTAATGTAACAACATAACTTTTGGAAATGCTTTTCTTACTGAAGTTAGAGCAGCAGCTACATATATTTACCACATAGTAGGACCATGTTTCCTTCCCTGTGGCAAAACTGTCCATTCATATATTTCATAAGGCTCAGCTAAATTAACACTAAGCACTGAAAAGGCAAAATTGATTATATCCTTCTTATCCAGAGGGATAGAATAGAAACAATCCTTAATGTCTATAACCCAAAGAGGCCATTCTCTAGGCAATTGAGTAGGAGATGGAAGTCCAGGCTGAAGAGTTCCCATAGTTTTCATCTGTTCATTTACTTTTCTCAAATCAATCAATACCCTCCATTTTCCAGATTTCTTTTTTATGACAAATACAGGGGAATTCCAATGACCTAGAGAATGTTGTAAATGTCCTTAGTCAAGCTGCTTTTATACTATATCTAATAAGGCTTGAATTTTTTCACTTGCTAAGGGCCACTTTTCTACCCACACTGGTGAATCAGTTTTCCATTGAATGAAACCTGTGAGAGTTCAGGCAAGTCTTCATTAGGAGCCCTGCCTATAAAAGCAGAAGTACTCATTTGTAATCCTAACTGTTGTAAGATTTCTCTTCCCTATAGATTGATGGGGACCTTTTTCTACTATAAAACAAGTAAAAATTCCTGTTTCACCTTTAAATATCTATCTCAAAGAGGTAGTACTAACTTCAGCTGCTATTGATCTTCCTAGGCCCGACATATAGGTGCCTGCCTTAATTTTTGGCCAATGACTGAGCCAGCTGGCACCTCTAATGACTGTACAATCTGCACCTGTGTCTACCAACCCTTCTAATAGTATGACATTTATATAGATAGTGAGCATAGGAAGATCAGCTCTAACAGCTGCAGTCCAGAATATTTCTAGATCTCTTGCTGGGAGTCAAAATCTGGGCAAATATCACAAGACTGATTAGTAGGGGGTCTATATCAGTAAACTTTATGCTACCACTTCTACTAGTTGATAAGTCACACTTTGGCTATCCGCATTAGTGACTGGGGTATTATATACACATTCCCTAGTTTCCCATATCAGTGTATGGATGGACACTGTTTTGTAAGCACTCTCAGGTGAAATGGTCAAGCCTACTGTGTGTGGAGACAAGGGATCTATAGGCTGGAGAAGAAGAGATTTCAATTCTCCAGGAGATATCTCAGTAGTCTCAGCTGCATACAACTCTTTTCTCTCCAATTGTAATCCCTTTCCCCAATAAGGTTGTTTCTTGGCTGATTGATCATGTCTGAGTACTGAAACTCTAAAGACTCTTTGGGTGTAACATCAGCTACCATCATACCCCAAGTGTCTTTTGTCTTGGATGCTGGAGCTGAGCCCCGCTTCCTTTGTCCCTGAGTCAATCTGCATTCTGATGCCCAATGGAAGCCTCTGTTGCATTTTGGACATGCAGTTTGGGGTCTTGTTCTCTCACCCTGATTTTTTCACTCTATCTCTATGCCAACATTGAGCTTTCAAATGCCCTACTTTACCACACTGAAAGCATTGACGAGTCTCTCTGGAAGTCCCTTGCCAAAAGGGACCCTGTCTTTCCATGTTCAGATCTTGGGAAATCTGCATCAAAACCTGGGTATTAAAGCTATTTGTGTCCACTGTGGCATAGTATCTTATAATCTCATCTAAAGGAGCATGTTTGTGTAGTCCTGGTATAATTCCTCTACAAACCTCATTAGCATTTTCTTTAGCAAATTATCTTCTCATAATTTCTATTGCTACATTTTCACCAAGTTAGTATGACAGCTGTCTGCAGACATCCCACAAAATCAGCAAAGGGTTCTTTTGGACCTTGCACTATTTTTATGAAGGCTTCTTCTCTATTTTGTCTTCCTGGGAGGGTACCCCATATTTGATACTACTAGCAGCAATTTCCTCATTTGCTGCTATAGGGTAATGAATCTGTGCTAAATTATCTGCATAAAGACCTACACCTGTGAACTGAATAGAGGTGACTGATATATTAACTCCAGGTTGCCTATTTCATTTGCCTTATATTCTACAGAGTTCACCATACTCAGAAAGCCAAAAAAAAGCTTTGTCCAGATTCTAAACATGCCCTTGCTATAGATTTCCAATCATTATGGTTAAAACTCCAAAAGCCAAATTCTCTAATAATATCTTAACATGAGAAGATGTAGATGCAAAAGGAATGTAAGCCTTTTTCAGATGTTTGATAATTTCTAGATTAAATGGAGGGTATTTTCTTTTTTCTTTACCTGAAGAGTCAAACTCTTCAATTACAGGATACATATCTATTCTTAAATCAGATGTATGTTGCCCTTCCTCTTTAGCTTTAATTAGTGCCTTTTGTAACCATGTCATAAGGAGTGGACAAAGTTGCTGCATGGGGGGTGCTGACTGTGTCACTGACCCTCTCACTTCTCCTCCCTCCACTCACAAAGGGAAATTTGAGATGGGAGGTTCATGAGATGGGGAATGCCCTAATGGATCCTGCTGTGAAGGCCACACTTCTCAATTTCATCAGCAGTATACTTAACTGTTTTCTTGTCTAAATCTTAATGCTTTTCAGCTATTTTGTCAATAGCATTCCCATCCTGCTCTTTCTCCTTTTTCCTTATTTTAATACTTATGTAATTCCTTAAAGACAATTGTATTATGTTGTATACGTAGACTGTTTCTTCAGGAATTGAATCAGGACCATTATCATTGTAATATTCAATTAATAGCTCTCCCATTAGTTCCCATGTATCTGGCTCTAATTTTTCTTCCTTAGATAGCCAAGGAGACATATACTTTAATGTTTCTAAGAGTCCAGTCATCTGCTTCAAGGTTATAATCAAACCTTGGTTCCTTATTAGCTTAACTATGCATTCTACACACTTTACTTTGAGTGGGGGAAGGTTTTTTCCTAAACATTTGTCCCATTTCAGCTGACACTAGTTTAACCCTTTCCAAAGTTTCTTGCTTGTCTATTTTTGTACTCAGCCTATTTCCAGATCATGGGGACTTCTCCACTGAACTCTCCTGTCAGTCAAATTGCTGAGTGTAAATGCTTATGTCCACATTTGGGCACCAAAATGTAATGTTTGGGCTTGCTTTCTGGAAAGCCTTGAGACTAGCGTTGGTCTCATCAGAATAATCACTACAAGAATAATCACATATAAAGTAGAAAGTCTTTATGGTCCTTTTCACAGTCTGTGTCTATCATAGTCTTGCCAGTCTGCCAATCTCACTTCTGAGCCTGACTTTACAATTACGTCAACTGTAGAACTATTACATCAAAATGGTAAGTACTAAGTATATGTGAATTAGAGAACCATTGTTTCATAAATTCCACTGAGTTAACACCTTGTTTCAAGAATCCTTCTTTCAAATATACTTCTCCAAAGTTCTATCCTCTATAAGTTTGCTTGAAATTCTTGACCTTTTGTTCTTCCAGATAATTTTTTTTGGTTATTTTTTCTAGGTAAATAAAATAGTTTCTTTTGAGTATGATTGATATAGCACTAAATAAATAGATTACTTTAGGTAGTATTGTCATCTTTATTATATTCACTCAACCTATCCAAGAGCACTTGATATTTTTCCAGTTGTTTATTTGTGTGGAAAGCATTTTGTAGTTTTGCTCATGTAGTTCCTGACTTTCCCTTGGCTGATAGATTCCTAAATATTTTATATTATCATCGATTATTTTAATTGGAATTTCTTCTTCTATCTTTTTGTTGGATTTTGTTAGTGCTGTATAAAAATGCTGATGATTTATAGGGATTTATTTTGTATCTTGCAATTTTGCGAGTTTTAAATTATTCCAAATAACTTTTTAGTTGATTCTCTGTGGTTCTCTATGTATACCATCAATCTGCAAAGAGTGATAATTTGGTTTCCTCATTACCTACTCTAATTCCTTAAATCTCTTTCTTATATTCTAATTCCTTATTTCTCTTATTGCTAAAGCTAGCATTTCTAATACAATATTGAATAGTAATGGTGATAGTGGGCAACCTTGTTTAACCTCTGATCTTATTGGGAATCTTATAGGAAACTCTTAGTTTTATTTATTAATTCAATAGTTTTTGTTTTTTTTTTTTACTTTCAGTTTTATTGATCTCTCTCTTTTTTTTTAGAATTTTAAGTTTGGCATTTGATTGGGGGATTTTAATTTGTTCTTTTTCTAGCTTTTTTAGTTGCAAGTGCAATCATTAATCTTCTCTTTCTCTGTTTTATTCAAGTAAGCATCTAGAGATATCAAATGGCCCTTTATTACTGCATCCCACAAATTGTGGTTTATTGTCTCATTAACGTGATTCTTTTGAATGAAATTATTGATTGTGTCTATGATTTGCTGTTTCATCCATTGATTCTTGAGGGTGAGATTATTTAGTTTCCAATTACTTTTTGATTTTCTCCTGGCTTTTTTATTGAATGTAATTTTTATTGAATTGTGTTCTGAAAAAAATGCATTTACTATTTCTGCCTTTCTGCATTTGATTTTGAGGTCTTTATGCCCTAATATATAGTCAATTTTTCTGTAAGTTCCATGAACTGCTGAGAAGAAAGTGTATTCCTTTATGTCTCCATTCAATTTTCTCCAAAGATCTATCATACCTAACTTTTCTAGTATTCCATTTACCTCTTTAACTTTTTCCTTATTTATTTTATGGCTTGATTTATCTGGTTTTGAGAGAGCAACGTTGAGATCTCCAACAATAATAGTTTTGCTGTCTATTTCTACTTGAAGCTCTTTTAACTTCACCTTTAGAATTTCCATGTTATACCACTTGGTGCATATATATTTAGTATTGATATTGCTTCATTATGGTACCCTTTAGCAAGATATAGTTTCCTTTCTTATCTCTTTTAATTAGTTCAAATTTTGCTTTTGCTTGATCTGAGATCAGGATGGCTACCCCTGCATTTTTTACTTTATCTGAAGCATAATAGATTCAGGTCCAGTCTTTTACTTTTATTCTGTATGTATCACCTTGCTTTAAATGTGTTTCTTGTAAACAGCATATAGTAGGATTCTGGCTTTTAATGCATTCTGCTATAAGCTACTGCTTTATGGGAGAGTTCACCCCATTCACATTTATGGTTAAAACTACTAACTCTATATTTCCTGCCATCTTATTCTCCTCAGATTATACTTTTTTCTTTTCCCCTTTCCCTTCTCCCCATTATTTAACTTATGAGCATCATTTGCCTCCAGCAGCCCTCCCTCTTTAGAATGCCTCTCCCTTTAGACTCCCTTCCCCTTTCTTATACTTTCCTATTACTATTTCTTTTGTTCCTTTTATTTAGTCTACCCTTCTCTTTTTGCCTTTCCCCTTCCACTTTTCAATTAGGTGAGAGAAGTTGTTCTGTAAACCAAATATGTCTAATATTTTCTCTTTGAGCCAAATCTGATAAAAGTAAGATTCACGCAATGTTTATCCCCTTCCATTCTTTCCCTCAAATGTAATATATTTCCTTTGTCTCTTCATGAGATGTAATTTCCCTCATTTTACCTGCACTTTTCCCTTTTTCTGGTACAATCCCCTTTCCATCTCTAGTTCCTTTTTAATACTATAACAGTAAAAATCAATTATACACACACTCTCTATGTATATCCATAACAGAAATACAGTTTTCAAGAGTTCTTCTTACTTTTTATGCTTCTTTTAAGTCCTATATTTGGAGGTCAAATTTTTTGTTTACCTCTGATCTTTTTATCAAAAGTAAATGGAATTCACTTGTTTCATTGAATGTCCATCTTCTCCCTCTTAAGAAAATATTCAGTTTAGCAGGGTAATTTATTTTTGGCTGCATTTCAAGTTCCTTTGCCTTTTGGAATATCATATTCTAAACCCTTTCATCCTTTAAGGTGGAAGCAGTTAGATCCTGGGTGATCCTTATTGTGGCTCCTCAGTATTTGAATTGCTTTTTTTTCCTGGATGCTTGTAATATTTTTTCCTTGCTGTTATAGTTCTGAAATTTAGCTATGATATTCCTTGGAGTTTTAATTTTGGGGTCTTTTTCTAGAGGTGTTCAGTGAATTCTTTCAATGGCTATTTTACCTTCTGATTCTATGAAATCAGGGCAGTTCTCTTTAACAATTCTTGAAAAATAGCGTCTAGCTCTTTTTTACATCATGATTTTCATGGAGTCCAATAATCCTTTGGTTATGTCTTCTAGATACATTTTCTAGGTCTATTGTTTTCCCAAATAGGCATTTAACATTTTTCTATTTTTTTTTGGTTTTGTTTGACTGATTCTTTCTCTCTCATCAAGACATTCATTTCCCTTTGTCCAATTCTGATTTTTAATGAATTTTTTCTTCATTTACTTTTTTTTTCTTCTTTTTGTAATTGTCCAATTGAGTTCTTAAATGGCTTGTTCTGTTCTATGAATTTTCTTTTTCATTTCACAAGTCTATTTTTTATGGAGTTATTTTCCTTTTCCATTTCACAAATTCTGTTTTCCTAGGAGTTCTTTACCTTTTCAATTTCACAAATTCTGTTTTTCTGGTAGTTGTTTTCTTTCCCCATTTTATCACATCTATCTTTTGATGAGTTATATGCCTTTTCCAAACTTTCTTGCAAAGTTTTCCTTTTCTTTCTCCGTTTTTCTTCTAGTTATCTTTTAAGATCCTTCTTAATTTCTTCTAGGAGAGCCTTGTGTGATGGGGACCAGGTTATATCACCTTTTGGAGCTTCATCTATAGACAATCTGCTTTTAGTCTCCTCCGGGTTTGAAATCTGTTCTTCGCTTTCACCACAGAAACTATAATTATAGTCCTCTGCCTTTTTAATTAGTTTTTTTTTAGGGAGTTGATTAATAGCTTGTTCTATTTCTTTTTCAGCAGTTCATGGAACCTACACAAAAATTGACCATATATGAGGACATAAAAACCTCAAAATTAAAAGCAGGAAGGCAGAAATAGTAAATGCTTTCTTTTCAGATCTCAATGCAATAAAAACTACATTCAACAAAAAGTTAGGTGTAAATAGACCAAAAAGTAATTGGAAACTAAATAATCTCATCTTAAAGAATGATTGGATGAAACAGCAAATTATAGACACAATTAATAATTTCACTCAAGATAATGACAATGGTGAGACATCATACCAAAATTTGTGTGATACAGCTAAAGTGGTAATAAGGGGAAATTTTATCTCCTTAGAGGCTTACTTGAATAAAATAGAGAAAGAGAAGACCAATGAATTGGGCTTGCAACTTAAAAAGCTAGTAAAAGACCAGATTAAAAGCCCCCAATCAGTTAGTAAACTTGAAATTCTAAAATTAAAAGGAGAAATTAATAATATTGAAAGTAAAAAAAAAAACGTTTGAACTAATAAATAAAACTAAGAGTTGGTTTTATGAAAAAAACAATAAAATTGATAAACCTTTGGTAAATCTGATTAGAAAAAGGAGAGAGGAAAATCAAATTAGTAGTCTTAAAAATGAAAGGGGAGAACTTTCCACCAATGAAGAGGAATTTAAAGAAATAATAAATGGTTACTTTGCCCAACTTTATGCCAATAAATTTGATAAACTAAGTGAAATGGATGACTACCTCCAAAAATATAGGCTTCCCAGATTATCAGAGGAGGAAGTAATTGCTTAAATAGTCCCACTTCAGAAAAAGAAATAGAACAAGCTATTAATCAAATCCCTAAAAAAAATCCCCAGGACCAGATGGATTTACATGTGAATCCTACCAAATATTCAAAGAACAATTAGTCCCAATGCTTTATAAACTATTTGAAAAAATAGGGAATGAAGGAGTCCTACCAAATTCCTTTTATGACACAGACATTTACTGATACCTAAAATAGATAGGTTGAAAACAGAGAAAGAAAATTATAGACCAATCACCCTAATGAATATTGATGCTAAAATCTTAAATAAATAAAATATTAGCAAAAAGACTACAGAAAATCATCCCTAGCATAATACACCATGATCAAGTAGGATTTATACCAGGAATGCAGGGCTGGTTCAATATTAGGAAAACTATGAGTATAATTGGCCATATTAATAACCAAAGTAACAAAAAACATATGATCTCCTCAATAGATGCAGAAAAAGCATTTGACAAAATCCAACATCCATTCCTATTAAAAAACACTTGAGAGTATAGGAATAAATGGACTTTTCCTTAAAATAATCAGTAGCGTCTATTTAAAACTAGCAGTAAGCATCATATGTAATGGGGACAAACTGCAACCATTCCCAATAAGATCAGGAATGAAACAAATTTGCCCACTATCACTGTTACTATTTAATATTGTATTAGAAATGCTAGCTTTGGCAATAGGAGTTGAGAAAGAGATTAAAGGAATAAGAATAGGCAATGAGGAAACCAAATTATCACTCTTTGCCGATGACATGATGGTATACTTAGAGAACCTTGGTATACTTAGAGAACCCCAGAGCTTCTAGTAAAAAGGTTTAGAAACGATCCACACCTTTAGCAAAGTTACTGGATACAAAATAAACCCACATAAGTCATCAGCATTCTTATATACCACTAACAAAACCCAACAATTAGAATTACAAAGAGAAATTCCATTTAAAGTAATTACTGATTGTATAACATATTTAGGAATCTATCTGCCAAGGGAAAATCAGAAACTTTATGAGTACAACTACAAAACACTTTCCATGAAAATTAAGTGTGATCTATCCAACTGGAAAAATATTAAATGCTCTTGGATTGGGTGAGCAAATATAATAAAGATGACAATACTACCTAAACTAATCTATTTACTTAGCATTGTACCAATCAGACTCCCTAAAAACTGTTTTGATGACCTAGAAAAAATAACAACAAAGTTCATATGGAAAAACAAAAGGTCAAGAATTTCAAGGAAATTAATGAAAAAAAAATCAAATGAAGGTGGCCTAGCTGTACCAGATCTAATATTATATTATAAAGCAGTGGTTACTAAAACCATCTAGTATTGGCAAAGAAATAGACTAGTTGATCAATGAAATAGGTTAGGTTCAAAGGACAAAATAGCCAATAACTTCAATTATCTAGTGTTTGACAAATCCAAAGACCCCAGTTTTTGGGATAAGAATGCATTATTTGACAAAAATTGCTGGGAAAATTGGAAAATAGTTCGGCAGAAACTAGGCATTGACCCATATTTCACACTGTACACCAAGATAAGGTCAAAATGGATTCATGACCTAGGCATAAAGAATGAGATTACAAATAAATTGGAAGACCATAGGATAGTTTACCTCTCAGACCTGTGGAAGAGGAAGGAATTTATGACCAAAGAAGAACTAGAGATCACTATTGACTACAAAATAGAAAGTTTTGATTATATCAAATTGAAAAGTTTTTGTACAAACAAAACTAATGCAGGAAAGATTAGAAGAAAAATAATAAACTGGGAAAATATTTTTACAGTCAAAGGTTCTGATAAAGGACTCGTTTCCAAAATATATAGAGAATTGACTCTAATTTATAAGAAATCAAGCCATTCTCCAGTTGATAAATGGTCAAAGGATATGAGCAGACAATTTTCAGATGATGAAATTGAAACTATTACCACTCACATGAAAGAGGGCTCCAAATCACTATTGATCAAAGAAATGCAAATTAAGACAACTCTGAGATACCACTACACACCTGTCAGATTGGCTAGAATGACAGGGAAAGATAATGTGGAATGTTGGAGGGGATGTGATAAAACAGGGACACTGATACATTGTTGGTGGAATTGTGAACACATTCAGCCATTCTGGAGAACATTTTGGAACCATGCTCAAAAAGTTATCAAACTGTGCATACCCTTTGATCCAGCAGTGTTTCTACTGGACTTATACCCCAAAGAGATACTAAAGAAGGGAAAGAGATCTGTATGTGCCAAAATGTTTGTGGCAGCCCTGTTTGTAGTGACCAGAAACTGGAAACTGAGTGGATGCCCATCAATTGGAGAATGGCTAAATAAATTGTGGTGTATGAATATTATGGAATATTATTTTTCTGTAAGAAACGACCAGCAGGATGAATACAGAGAGAATTGGCGAGACTTACATGAACTGATGCTGAGTGAAATGAACAGAACCAAGAGATCATTATATATCTCAACAACGATACCATATGAGGGTGTATTCTGATGGAAGTGGATCTCTTTGACAAGGAGAAGAACTAACTCAGTTTCAATTGATCAAGGATGGACAAAAGCAGCTACACGCAAAGAAAGAACACTAAGAAATGAATGTAAACTGCTTGCATTTTTGTTTTTCTTCCCGGGTTATTTATACCTTCCAAATCCAATTCTCCCTGATCAACAAGAGAACTGTTCAGATCTGCACACATATATTGTATCTAAGATCTAATGTAACTTATTTAACATGTATAGGACTTCTTGCCATCTGGGGTAGGGGGTGGAGGGCGGGAGGGGCAAAAATCGGAACAGAAGTGAGTGCAAGGGATAATATTGTAAAAAATTGCCCTGGCATTGGTTCTGTCAGTAAAAAGCTATTAATAATAAAAAAAAACCTACTATTAAAAAAAAGAAATAAAAAAGATCGTATACAACATATTTCAAGAAATCATCAAGAAAATTGCCCTGATATTCTAAAACCAGAGGGTGAAATAGCCATGGAAAGAATTCAGTGATCATCCATTGAAAGAGAATCCACAATGAAAACTGCAAGGAATATTTTAGCTAAATCCATGAATTATTAGATCAAGGAGAAAATATTGCATGCCGCCAGAAAGAAACATTTTAAATTGGGAGGAGCCATTATCAAAATTACCCAAGGTACAACAGCTTACACTTTAAAGGATCAAATGGCCTGGAATATAATATTGAGTAGGGCAAAGGAATGTGAATAGCAGCCAAGAATTAACTGAGCAACAAATTAAGCATTATCTTTCACAGGAAAAAGATGGACTTTCAATTAAATAGGGGATTTTCATTTATTTTTGATGAAAAGACCAGAGCTGAACACAAAATTTGATCTTCAAACATAGAAATCAAGAGAAGGATAAAAAGGTAAAAAGAGGGAGATAAAAAAACTATTTTTCAAAATTTTATGAATTTACATCCTTATATGGGGATTTAATATGATTAACTTTTGAGAACTGTATCTTTATTAGGGGTATCCTTAGAGTGGTGGGTATAATTTGACTTTCCTGCAGTGATATAAAAAAGACAGTGTGGAAAAGAGATTGTACTGAAAGAAGAGGAAAGGGGAGATAATGTGCGATAAATTGCATCACATTAAGAAGCAAAAAGACCTATTATAATTGAGGAAAAAAGGGAAGGAGATGAGCATTGTGTGAATCTTAATCTGAAAAAGAGAATATTACATATGTGTGTGTATATCAAATTTTCTATGAAACTTGTCTCATCCTATAGGGAAGTAAGAGCAAAAAGGGGAAAGGAAAAGAGGAGGTAATAGAAGGAAGAAACAAAGTAGAAGGGGCAAGGGATAAAAAAGTGAAAAGAGGCTATAAAAGGGAAGGGCAGATTGGAGGATGTGGTGGTCAGAAGCAAGATACTGGGAAGGAAGGAAAGGGACAAAGTAAGGAGAAAAATATAACTTGGGGAAAAACTAAGTGGTGGGAAATACAATGTTAGTAATTTTAAATGTAAATGTGAATATAATGAACTTTCCCATAAATCAGAATGAACAGCAGACTGGATTTAAAGACAGAATCCTACAATATGTTGCTCAGAAGAAACACATTTAAAGCAATATCAGTAATATAGAGTAAAGGAAAAAAAGGCTGGAGCAGAATTGATTGTGCTTCAGTGGAAGTACAAAAAGTGGGAGTAGAAATTTTGATCTCAGATCAAACAAAAGCAAAAATAGATGTAAGCATAATCAATACCAAACGTATATATATCAAGTGTTAATAGGATCCAAAGAATTGCAATAAGACATAGACAGCATGGTTATTATATTGATGGGGTATCTCAACCTCACTCTATCCGAAATAAATAAATCAAACCACAAAACAAATAAGACAGAAATTAAGAAGGTAAATAGAACTTTAGAAAAATTAGATATGATAAGATATACCTTTGGAGAAAACCGAATGAGTACAGAAAGGAATATATTTTTTTCTTGGGCAGTACATGGAACCTAAACAAAAAATTGACCATATATTAGGCCATTTAAAACCTCAAAATAAAATTCAGAAGGGTAAAAATAGTAAATATACCTTTTCCAGATCGGATCATAATACAATAAATATCATATGTAATAAAGAGGGGAAAATAGACCAAAATTATTTGGAAACAAAATAATATAATCCTAAAGAATGAGTGAGTGAAACAACAAATCTTAGAAACATTTGAGAATTTCTGCCAAGAGAATGAAATTAATGAAGCAACACATCAAAATCTGTGGGATGCAGACAAAGTAGCTCTTTGGGGAAATATAATTCTAAATGCTTACTTAAATAAAATGTAGAAAGCGATGATAAATGAATTGGATATGTAAGTAAAAAAGCTGAAAAAAATAAAATCCCATAACTAAATACCAAAATTTGAAAATAAAATAGAATATTAATAAAATTGAAAGCAAGAAAACTAATGAAAGAATAAAAAACTTAAGTTTTATGAGAAAACTAATAAAATATATAAACCTCAATTTAATTTTGTTTGAAAAAGTAAATAAGAAAATCAAATTGGCAGCATCAAAAATGAAAAAGACGGACTTTCCACCAATGAAGAAAAAATTAGAACAATAATTTGGAGCTATTTTGCCCAAATGTGTGCCAGTAAATCTGATAATCTAAGTTAAATGGATGAATACTTACAAAATATAGATTGCCCAGATTAACAGAGGAGAAAGTAAATTACTTAAATAATCCATTTTAGAAAAAGAAATCGAAAAGGCTATTAATCAAGTCCCTAAGGAAAAATCTCCAGGGTCACATGAATTTACATGTTTATTCTACCACACATTTAAAGAATTAATTCCATGCAATTTATTCCATGAAAATTATTTGGAAAAATTGGGAAAAAAGGATACAGATATGGTACTGATACCTAAACCAGGTAGGACCTGGTTTCATTAGGGAAATTGGTCTATAATTATCTTTGTTATAGACCAATTTCCCTAATGAATATTACTGCAAAAATATTAAATAAAATATTAACAAAGAGATTACAGCAAATTTTCACCAGGATATTATACAATGACTAAGGAGGAGTTGGATGCAGAATGAAAGGCTGATTCAATATTAGGAAAGCTATTACCATAATTCCTATAGCTGTAATCAAACTAACAAATATTATGATTGTTTCAATAGATGCAAAAAAAAAAAAAAAGCATTTGACAAAACCTAGCCCCCATGCCTATTAAAAATAATAGAAAGCATAGGAATATATATGGAATTTTCCTTAAAATGATCAGTATTATGTAAAACCATGGACAAATATCATATTTAATGGGGTTAAATTAGAAGCATTACCAATAATATCAAGGTTGAAAGCAGGTTGTTTACTATCACCATTTTTATTCAATATTGTATTAGAAATGCTACCTTTAGAAATAAGAGAAGAAAAAATAAAGGGATTAAAGTAGGTAATGAGGAAACCAAATTATCATTCTTTGCAGATAGAATGGTAAAGAGAATATAAATGCTACTAAAAACAATTCACAGCTTTAACAAAGTTTCAGGATACTAAATAAATCAACATAAATAAAATAAAATAAATCCAACATTTCTATACATTACCAACCAAGTTCTTCAGCAAGAGATATGAAAATAAATTCAATTTATAATAACTGTAAATTGTAGATACTATACAATACTTGGAAGTTTACCTGCCAAGAAAAAGTCAGGAACTATATGAACACAATTACAAAGCCCTTTTCACACAGATAAAGTTAAATCTAAAGAACTGGAAGAATACCAATGCTCATATAAAAGCTGAGATACTATAACAAGAATGACAACTCTACCTAACTTATTCTACTTATTCAGTGCCATACTAATCAAATTGCCAAGAAATAACTCTACAGAGCTAGAAAAAATATTAACAAAGTTCATCTTGAAGAACAAAATGGCACAATGTTCAAGGGAATTAATGAAAAAAAGCAAATGAAGGAAACCTAGCTGTAGACCAGACCTAAAACAATAGTATAAAGCAGTGTTCATCAAGACTATTTGGTATTGGCTGAGAAATAGAGTAGTCATCAGTGGAATAGTTAAGGTTCACAAGACACAATAGTCAATGACTATTTAGTCTAGTGTTGATAAACCCAGAGACCCCAGCTTCTAGGATAAGAATGAATAATTCAACAAAAATTGCTGGGAAAATTGGAAAATATTATGGTAGAAACTAAGCATTGACCAACACCTAACACCTCTTACCAAGATAGGGTCAAAATGTTTTCATAATTGAGATCTAAAGAGTGACACTCTAAACAAATTAGAAGAGCAAAGGATCCCCAGATCTGTGGGTAAGGAAGGAATTTGTGGCTAAAGGAGTAGAGTACATTATGACATGGAAAATGGACAATTTTGATTTTATTAAGTTAAAAAGTTTTTGTACAAACAAAACCAATGCAGACAAAATTAGAAGAGAAGAACACTGAGGAAAGATCCAAGTGTTCTGATATAGATCTCATTTCTAAAATATATAGAGTATTGATGCAAATTTATAAGAATATAAACCATTTTCCAATTGATAAATGATCAAAGATATGAATAGACAATTTCTTGATGTAACCAAAACCATTTATAATCACATGGAAAATGCTTTAAGTCACTATTGATTGGAGAAATCCAAATTAAAACTACTCAGAGGTCCCACTGCATACCTCTCAGATTGACTAAAATGACAGGAAACAATATGATAAATGTTGGAGGAGATGTGGGAAAATTGAGACAGTAATATATTGTTGGTGGAGTTGTGATCCAACGATTCTGGATAGCAATTTGGAACTTTGACCAAAGGACTATCAAACTGTCCAGACCCTTTGATCTAGCAGTGTTTCTATTGGGCCTTTATCCTAAAGTAAAATAAAATAAGAAAAAGGACCCACACATGCAAAAACTGTTTGTAGAAGGCTTTTTTTTATTGGCAAGGAACTGGAAATTGAGTGGAAACATATCAATTGGGGAATATCTGAAGAAGTTATGATATGGAATATTATTATGGAATAATATTATGGAATATTATTATTCTATTCAATATTATCTATTCAATAAGAAATTATGAGCAGGGTGATTTCAGTAAGATTTGAAGAGTCTTACATGAACTGATGCTAAGTGAAGTGAGTAGAACCAAGAGAACATTGTACATGGCAACAACAAGCTTATGTGATGATCAATTGTAATGGAAAATTTCAAAAGACTTTTGTTTTTTGGCTGAGGCAATTGGGGTTAAGTGACTTGCCCAAGGTCACACAGCTAGGAAGTGTTAAGGGTCTGAAACCAGATTTGAACTCAGGTCCTCCTGACTTCAGGGCTGGTACTCTATTCACTGTGCCACCTAGCTACTCCACTCAATAGATTATTAATGGAAAAAGCCATCCAGAAAGGAGATTGTTGGGACCAAATGTGGATCACAACATAGTGCTTTCAATTTTCTTCTTTTTGTTTACTTCCATTTTGTTTTTTCCCCTGTTTCTTTTTGATCTGATTTTTCTTGTACAACAAGATAAACATAGAAATATATGTAGAAGAATTGTTCATGTTTGCCATATTTTGGATTACTTGCTGTCTAGGTGAGGGGATGTAGGTAAAGAAGAAAGAAAAATTTAGAATACAAGGTTTTGCAAGATGACTGTTGAATATTATCTTTGTATATATTTTGATAATAAAAGAAAACTATTATTTAAAAAAATTAACTCATCAACTCAAAATCTGGTGTGGCATAGACATTCTTCTAGCCCAAGGCAAGATAGGAAATCATAAGGAAAGATCTATGAAATATCTTTCACAGTAGGAGACTGGTTCAAAACCCACATGGATCAAACACCAGTGTTGGGATTAGATGTTAAGAGAAATAGCAATAATTATAGAGTCCTCAAGCCAGAAATAATAAGAGGACCTGGCAACTTTTCTGAAAGAGATTATAGGAAGTCCTGTACAAGCAGTGGATGCAGTCATATCAAAATCCTTTTATGATACTAATATAATTTTGATACCTAAATCAGGAAAAGTGAAAAAAGGGAAAGAAAACTAAAGACCAATTACCTTGATAAATATTAAAGCAAATATTTTAAATAAAATGCTAGCAAGCAGATTGCAGTAATTCATCACCAAAACAAATCATACTCTATAATTATGTGGACATTATATTAGGAATGATGGAATGACTCAATATTAGTAAAATATTAACACAATTGACCATATCAATAACAATAACCAAAAATTATGATATCAACAGGTATTGAAATATCTCTAATTAGTATAATAGCCATTTCTACTAAAAACACCTTAGAAAGCAAAGGGATTAATGAAGTTTTTTTTTTTTTAAATGATATTATCTAACTAAAACCAAGAGTAAGAATTATCTCTAATGGAGATAAATTTGAAGCTTTTTCAATAAGACCACAAGGAAAGTAAGGATATCAATTATCACCATTATTATATAATACTCTACTAGAAATTCTATCTATGACAGTAAGGCAAAAAAAAAATAAATTGAAGAAATAAAAAATAGGCAATGAGAAAACAAAACTATAACTGTTAAAAAAAGAAAAAGTTATAGTAATAATAATGAAATTATAATTCTGTATTTCTTCTATCTAAATCAAATTATTCATCCAAACAATCAGAAACAGGAAAAAACTTGTTAATATATTACATGTAAAAAGTAACAAAAATTAACATTAAAAATTAACAAATATACTTTCACATATGTAATTTAATGTGATTCACAAAATTGATTGTTGAAGGGATAGTAATAAAAGTATTATGAGTTCAATTTTACAAATAAAGAAGCTGACATACAAGGAAGGACATAATATTTCCAATGTCACACACCTAGTAAATGTCAAAAACTGTTACATAAAACCAGGCTTTATAATTTCAAATTCAATTTGTCTCTTATTCTCTTATACTTCCTTTATTTCTATAGCAAGAATTTGAACTCAGGCTTCCAAAATCAAAATCCAGAATTTTTCATTTCATATGATAATGCATCCAAACCAGTAGCCAATCCCTGATTCATAAATGCCTAAAAATTATCATGGTCAGACACGATAGATACTGCCTGCATGCAGTATGTCTCTTGGGGCATTTAGACTTGCATTTAAATAAGCGAGAGAAGAGAGTAGGGATTTTATGAAGTGAGCAATTATAATTAACTCAGGCATGACTACTATTATATGTAGGAAATCCTATCAAGGAAATGGCATAATTATCTTCAAATTCCCAAACCTGTATTACACACTCATTTGCACACATTTAACATTATGAACAGGACTTCTGGCAAGATGGTGGAGTGAGAGATCATAAAAAGTGCAGTGCTTCATTGTCCCAAATGAATAGAAATGAATATATTTTTGAATAAATAACAAAGTAAGGGAATAATGGGGAGGAGGGAAGGAGGAAAGAAAAACATTGAAAAAAAGGAAAGAAGAATGAATGAAGCAAGCAAAAAAGGAAAGAAGGAATAAAGTAAGACAGGCAGGAAGGAAGGAAGAAAGGAAGGAAGGAAGAAAGAAAGAAAGGAAGGAAGGAAGGAAGGAAGGAAGGAAGGAAGGAAGGAAGGAAGAAAGGAAGGAAGGAAAGAAGGAAGGAAAAAGAAAAAGGCAAAGGAGAAAGTAAGGGAGGAAGCAAGGAAGAATGAATTGAATGACTTCAAAAGAGATGTTTCAGATAAGAAAATAATATAACAATGAAATAAATGAGCAAGGAAGTGGAATAGGTACTATCCTACACAATAAATATACTATCTTAAATGTTTAAGGAAAATTTATGAGAAAGAGGAAAATAAAATAAGAATAAATAAAAAGAAGAGTAAAATACAACTAAGTTATGTATCGAGTAAAATAAAAAGAAGTAAGTTATGTATCGAGATTTAAGGATAATATAATCATACTGACTATAATTTATATGTTAAACTAGTATGAAGGCAACATCAAGATCTAGGGAAAAGTCTCTGTCATATTATTTGGTCCCAATGGAGATAACAAAACCCTACTCTACATTACTTTGTTTTCTGCATTGATACATATGGTGTTTAACCACATTCATTTGTATATTCATTTCTTCATCAGATGCATATTGAATACCTATTAAATTAACTGAAGCAAGTTTTTTATGAGCAAAATCAAACTTCGAGGTCATATATTGGTATATTTCACACTCTTTGCTCATTCAAAAGTAACTATTGGCTAAACGCCTTACATTGATCTATAATAACACTTATGCAAATTTCTTTCAGGCCACTTCTTTTTTGATTTTGCTCTATAACCCCATCTTGTATTTACTTTCAACCTTCTTATTCCTCCTTTGAGGAATAGCTTAAATGGCATTGCTGTAAAACCTTCACTGCTGCAAGTTATTCTCTAATGTTTCATCTACTTGCCTTTGGTCCTTTTCTTATATACTAAATCTAGTCCAAATTTTATTTCATTTTGGTAATCTGTGTATGTAGCTGAATACTTAAATGCAAATTCTTTTTTTAAATTTCAATAATATTTATTTATTTTTATTTAATATTTTCCCCAGTTACATTTAAAACACTTTTAACATTGCTTTTTTTTAAACTTTTGAGTTGCAGATTCTCTCATCTTTTTTTTAATTTATTTTTATTACAGGTTTTTAATTTTTAAAAGATATGCATAGATAATTTTCAATATTTATCTTTGTAAAATCTTATGTTTCAATTTCCTCCCCTTCTTTCCACCCCACCCCTAGATAGCAAATAACCTAATATATGTTAAACATGATAAAAATACATGTTAAATCCATTATATGCATTGATATTTATACAATTATCTTGTTGCACAAAAAAATCAAATAAAAAAGAAAAAATGAGAAAGAAAATAAAATTCAAGAAAACAACAACAAAAAAAGTAAAAATGATATGTTGTGATTTACACTCAATTCCCACAGTCCTCTGGATGTAGATGGTTCTCATCATCACAAAATCATTGGAACTGGTCTGAATCATCTCTTTGTTGGAAAGAGCCATGTCCATCAGAATTGACCATTGTATAATCTTGTTGTACCTTGTACAATGATCTCCTTATTCTGCTTATTTCACTTAGCATCTATTCATGTGGGTCTCTCTAGGCCTCTCTGAAATCATTCTGCTGAACATTTCTTATAGAATAACAAAATTCCATAACATTCATATATCATAACTTATTCAACCAATCTCCAACTGATGGGTATCCACTTAGTTTCCAGTTCCTTGACACTACAAAAAAGGGCTCCCACAAATATTTTTGAACATGCAGGTCTCTTTCCATCTTTAAGATCTCTTTGGGATAAAAGCTCAGCAGAAACATTGCTGGATCAAAGTGTATGCACAGTTTCACAGCCCTTTGGGCATAGTTACAAATTACTCTCCAGAATGGCTGGATCAATTCACAATTCCACCAACAATGTATTAGTATCCCAGTTTTCCCACATTCCCTTCAACATTCGCCATTGTCATTTCCTGTCATCTTAGCTAATCTGAGAGGTGTGTAGTGGTACCTTAGAGTTATATTAAATTGCATTTCTCTCATCAATAGTGATTTACAGCATCTTTTTATATTACAAGAAATGATTTTAATTTCTTCATCTAACAATTATCTGTTCATATCCTTGTATCCATTTATCCTTCATATCCTTTTATCCTTCATATCCATTTATCAACTGGACAATGGCTTGAATTGTAACAAATTTGAGTAAATTCTCTAAATTTTAGAAATGAACCCTTTATCATAACCTTTGAATGTAAAAATGATTTCCCAGATTTTTGATTTGCTTCTAATCTTGTCTGCATTAATTTTTTATATACAAACACCTTTTTCTTTAATATAATCAAAATTATCTATTTTTTGTTCAATAATGATTTCCAGTTCTTTTTTGGCCACCAATTTGTTCCTTCTCCACAAATTTGAGAGGTAACCTACATTTTACTTTTCCAATTTGCTTGTAATATTGTTTATGTCTAAACCACCACTCATTTTGACCTTATCTTGTTTTAGTGTGTTGGGTGTGGGTCAGTGCCTAGTTTTTGCCATACTAGTTTCCAATTTTCTCAGCAGTTTTTATCAAATAATGAGTTTTAATCCTAAAAGCAGGGGTTTGGGATTTGTGAAACACAAGATATCTATAGTCATTGATTATTTTTATCCTGTGAACCTAAGCTATACCACTGATTAAGTACTTTGTTTCTTAGCCAGTACCAAATGGTTTTGATGACCACTGCTTTTTAATATAGTCTTAGATCTGGCACAGATAGGCCACCTTCATTTTTACTTTTTATTCACTAATTCTCTTGAAATTCTTGACCTTTTGTTCTTCCAGATGAACTTTGTTATTATTTTTTTTTAGATCTCTAAAATAATTTCTTGGGAGATTAATTAGTATGGCACTGAAGAAATAGATTAATTTATATAGTATTGCCATTTTTATTATATTAGCTCAGTCTACCTAAGAGCACTTGATATTTTTCCAATTGATGAGATCTGACTTTATTTGTGTAGAAAGTGTTCTGTAGTTGTGTTCATATAGCTCCTGACTTTGCCTTGCCAGGTAGACTCCCAAATATTTTATATTATCTACAATTATTTTAAATGAAATTACTCTTTGTATTGCTTGATGTTCGACTTTGTGGGTATATAAAAATGTTGATGATTTATGTGGATTTATTTTGCATCCTGAAATATTGTTAGTTGTGAATTGTTTCTAGTGGTTTTAAAATTGATTCTCTAAGGTTCTCTTAGTATACTGTCAAATCATCTGCAAAGAGGGATAATTTGGTTTTCTTATTACTTACTCTAATTCCTTTAATCTATTTTTCTTCTCTTATTGCAAAAGCTAACATTGCTAATACAATATTGAATAGTAATGGTGATATTGAGAAACCCTTTTTCATCCCTGAGCTTATTGGGAATGGTTTCTGTTTATCCCCATTATATATAATGCTTGCTGATGGTTTTAAATAGATGCTACTGATCATTTTAAGTAATACTCCATTTATTATTATACTCTCTAATGTTTTTAATAAGAAAAATGTATTTTTCACATGCTTTTTCTGCATCTATTGAGAGAGTCATGTGATTTTTGTTAGTTTGGTTTTCCTAATACTGAGCCAGCCCTACATTCTTGGTATAAGTCCTACTTAGTCATAGTGTATTATCCTATAGATGACTTTGTAAAATCTCTTTACTAATATTTTATTTAAATTTTTGCATCAATATTCATTAGATAAATAAAGTCTATAATTTTCTTTCTCTGTTTTCAGCTTACCTGGGTTAGGTATCAGCACCATAATTGTATTATAAAAGAAATTTGGTAGGATTCCTTCTTTCCCTATTTTTCAAATAGTTTGTATAGTATTGAAATCAATTGCTCTTTAAATGTTTGATAGAATTCACAGGTATATCCATTTGGTCAAAGAGATTTTTTCTTAGGGAGCTGATCAATAGCTTATTCTATTTCTTTTTCTAAATGGGACTATTCAAAGTTGCAGGGTATAAAATAAATCCGCATAAATCCTCAGCATTTTTATATATCACCAACAAAATCCAACAAGAGATACAAAGAGAAATTCCATTCAAAAGAACTGTTGACAACATAAAATATTTGGGGATCTATCTACCAATGGAAAGTCAGGAATTATATGAGCAAAATTACAAAAAACTTTCCACACAAGTAAAGTCAGACTTAAATAATTGGAAAAATACTAAGTGCTCTTGGATAGGTCAAGCAAATATAATAAAGATGACAATACTCCCTAAACTAATCTATTTATTTAGTGCTATACCAATCAGACTTCCAAGAAAATATTTTAATGATCTAGAAAAAATAACAACAAAATTCATATGGAATAATGAAAGGTCGAGAATCTCAAGGGAATTAATGAAAAAAAATCAATGAAGGCAGCCTAGTTGTACCTGATCTAAAATTATATTATAAAGCAGCAGTCACCAAAACTACTTGGTATTTGCTAAGAAATAGATTAGTTGATCAGTGTAACAGATTAGGTTCACAAGACAGAGTAGTCAACTATAGCAATCTAGTGTTTGACAAACCCAAAGATCCTAACTTTTGGGATAAGAATTCATTGTTTGACAAAAACTGCTGGGATAACTGGAAATTAGTATGGCAGAAATTAGGCATGGACCCACACTTAACACTGTATACCAAGATAAGATCAAAATGGGTCCATGATTTAGGCATAAAGAACGAGATTATAAATAAATTGGAGGAATATAGGATAGCTTATCTCTCAGACCTGTGGAGGAGGAAGAAATTTGTGACCAAAGATAAACTAGAGACCATTATTGATCACAAAGTAGAAAATTTTGGTTATATCAAATTAAAAACCTTTTGTACAAAGAAAACTAATGCAAACAAGATTAGAAGGGAAGCAACAAACTGGGAAAACATCTTCACAGTTAAAGGTTCTTTTTTTTTTTATTTTTTTATTTAATAGCCTTTTCTTTACAGGATATATACATGGGTAACTTTACAGCATTAACAATTGCCAAACCTCTTGTTCCAATTTTTCACCTCTTACCCCCCCACCCCCTCCCCTAGATGGCAGGATGACTAGTAGATGTTAAATATATTAAAATATAACAGTTAAAGGTTCTTATAAAGGCCTCATTTCCAAAATATATAGAGAATTGACTCTAATTTATAAGAAACCAAGCCATTCTCCAATTGATAAATGGTCAAAGGATATGAACAGACAATTTTCAGATGATGAAATTGAAACTATTACCACTACTATGAAAGAGTATTCCAAATCACTATTAATCAGAGAAATGCAAATTAAGACAACTCTGAGATACCACTACACACCTGTCAGATTGGCTAAGATGACAGGAAAAACTAATGACAAATGTTGGAGGGGATATGGGAAAACTGGGACACTGATGCATTGTTGGTGGAGTTGTGAACAAATCCAACCATTCTGGAGAGCAATCTGGAATTATGCCCAAAAAGTTATCAAGCTGTGCTTACCCTTTGACTCAGCAGTGCTACTACTGGGCTTATAACCCAAGGAGATACTAAAGAAGGCAAACGGACCTGTATGTGCCAAAATGTTTGTGGCAGCCCTGTTCTAGTGGCTAGAAACTGGAAAATGAATGGATGCCCATCAATTGGAGAATGGTTGGGTAAATTGTAGTATATGAATGTTATGGAATATTATTTTTCTGTAAGAAATGACCAGCAGGATGAATACAGAGAGGCTTGGAGAGACTTACATGAACTGATGCTGAGTGAAATGAGCAGAACCAGGAGATCATTATATACTTCAACAACGAAACTGTATGAAGATGTATTCTGATGGAAGTGGATTTCTTTAACAAAGAGACCTAATTCAGTTTCAAGTGACCAATGATGGACAGAAGCAGCTACACCCAAAGAAAGAACACTGGGAAATGAATGTAAACTGTTTGCATTTTTGTTTTTCTTCCCAGGTTATTTTTACCTTCTGACTCCAATTCTCCCTGTGCAATAAGAGAACTGTTTGCTTTTGCACACATATATTGTATCTAGGATATACTGCGACATATTCAACATATATAGCACTGTTTGCCATCTAGGGGAGGGGGTGGAGGGAGAGAGGGGAAAAATCAACAGACGTGAGTACAAGGGATAATGTTGTAAAAAATTATCCTGGCATGGGTTCTGTCAATAAAAAGTTATTGTAATAAAAAAAAAAAATGGGACTATTTAAGTAATTTATTTCCTCTTCTGTTTATCTGGGAAATCTATATTTTTGTAACTATTTTCTCCATTTCACTTAGATTATCATATTTACTGACATCTAAAAATCAATAGTTGGGCAAAATAACTTCTAATTATTGCTCTAATTTCTTCATTTTTAGAAAGTTTCCCTTTTCATTTTTGAGACTAACAATTTGATTTTCTTCTCTCCTTTTCTAGACAAATTAACCAAAGGTTTATTTATTTTGTTAGTTTTTTCCATAAAAGCAACTCTTAGTTTTATTTATTAATTCAATAATTTTCTTACTTTCAATGTTATTAATCTTTTCTTTTATTTTTAGTATTTCAAATTTGGTATTTGATTGTGGGTTTTTCAATTCCTTTTCCAGCTTTTTTAGTTGCACGTCCAATTCACTGATCTTATCTTTCTAACCACTTTGGCTGCATCCCAAAAATGTTGGTATGTACTTAAATGCAAATTTATTTGCATCAAGGAACAAGTCAAATATAATATATACATAAAATTCAGTAACTGTTGCATATTTTTCTATTACCAAATATTTTTCTTATTATGCTTATTTTAGTAGAGCTTCCTCTATTCTTCTACTCAGTCATTTCTGTATCATTCTGAATTTTTTCCCTCATATCTAAATTTATTGCCTGGTCTTGTTGATTGTACTTCTTTTCTATTTCTCAGATCAGTATCCTTTTGTCTATTTATCCAGATCTTACTTTTGTTTAGGTCTTCATTATCTCTTGTCTGTATAATTATAATAGCTTTTTAACTGATCTTCTTTCTTCAGGTTCTTCCTTCACCCAGATTTCTTACCCATAGCTGTACCTGTCTAAAGCAATGATTCGGTCACATCACATTCTTGCTTAAGAAGCTACAATAGTTTCTGTTTTGTCCAGGATAAAATACAAGTTCATCTCATTGACATTTAAATCCCTTCCGAATCCCAAACCCGTATTTCTTCATTAATTTCATATTATTCATGACCTCTGCATTCTGACAAGACTGGCCTTTTTGCTGTTCTTTGGAAAAAAAAACAATTCATTCATTACCTCTATACATTTGTATTTCCTGTCCTGAAATGCACTATTTTTATCAACTCAGACTCCTTTGTAATAGGAAATAGATGCTTTCAATATGTAGTAATAGTTTATTAAAAAAAGATTTGACCTATAATTTAGGAATAACCAATTAAAGGAAAAGCTTCTTTTACCCCTTGTGGTAATCTAACATTAGTCTCAAAGCCATGTTAAGTAAAAATTTTTATCAAGGCATTATCTTATTTACTCTTTTAATCATAGTCCTCTTTTGAATATTTATAACACTTCCTATGCCCACATTATTCATTAGTTCAATGTCAATTTTTCTTCTTTAGTATTCAGAATTAATAGTGGTTTGATTTTATACTCAAAACTATCTTTTGCAAAAACATATCAAACCAATCCCTACAATGGCAGAATGATACAAGCATACAACACTTTATCTATTTTCCTTTAAGTATAAGGGGACTGGAAAGAAGAAAGATATAAAATAATTTACAAAATATATAATTGTAGTGCCTATCCCTCCTATGGCAATTTTAACAGTCCTAGTGAGCTTCTACAGTCGTCAAAATCAAAATGGACACTTCCTATTTTTCCCCAAAATCCCTTTAGTTTTCTGGGCTAATTTATTCCATTAGGCTTCTGCATTAAATACATCCCCAACATTCTTTTTAATGCTTCTACTTTATATCACTTTCTTCTGGCTCCCACAATGATATTTGTGACTGTTATCACTGGAAACTTCAAATCTCAAAAATCATCATATTTGTGCTGTTTAATAAGGTTTGAAAAACTAATTCTAATATATGGGAAGAAATTATGTCTATAAAATTTCTTATTCATTCACTCATTCCCTCTGAGACATGATTCAATGTTGAGAGAGTGAGAAAGAAGGAAGAGAGAAGAACACTGGAATAATCTGGATTCTGAGAAAAGAATTTGGCTCTCATTGAATCACTGATTGTCTTCTGCCTTCTGGCAGTATGACCTGAAGTCCAAATCAACCAATTGTTCTGGGAGCACCTTTGTTCAATGATTTATCCCCTATGCATCTTCTAGGATTTAGGGTGTGTTCAGGAAAGACTAGTTTTACTGGATTGTAAGGGCTGCCAAGCCCTTTATAGGGGCTGTTATTCAGTTTTGGTGTCTGCCTGATCCATCAAACTCTTACCTGTAGCTCCAAGAAGCTATGATATAAACAACAGCTACACTGGTAAACCATTTCAGTTAACAAGCTACATCAGGTTGAGGGTAACCAAAGAGTCTTAAATCCTATGGTGAATTAAGGTATCTATTTCAAGTATATGAAGATTTTCCCTGGTAGAATGGGTGGATAAGAATGATTTGTTCTAATAGCCATGCTGTGGAATGCTTAGAGCTTAATTAAGGACCAAAGACAACAAGGGCATCCATTGCCTTTTGAGTCTTCTCCAGTCATCTTGACTCTGTTGTCACTGAACAGTGATGACTCTGAAAAAGTGTGAAGCTCTTAACTTTGTGCAACAGTGCCTCAATTGAATCCAATTTACATATGATTCAAAAGACATCATCATACCATATTTACCATTTCAACCTATCTCCAAGTCCTGTGGTGATGGGGAAGTGACAAAATAGTAGATCCAGACACATTAGGAACTATAATCACAACCCTGCACATCCACTGCATCATTCATTCCTGGTATGAGAAAGGGGATGAAAAAGGTGTCACAAAATCGACTGCTTACCCAATCCTGACCTTATTACCATGGCAGGCAGGGATACAATTAAATCAAAACACAAAAAAGCACAAAAAATTATGCAAAGATATTTCAGCTCATCTTTGGTACATGGAATGTGTGCACCCTTATAGACAACACAAAATCCAGTAGACCTCAAAGATGAGTAGTCATTCTTGTGAGATAACTCAGTAAATATGCCATGCAAATAGCAGCCCTGAGTGAAATAAGATTGGCAAATAAAAGGCAGCTTACTAATGTTGGAGCTGTATACACATTTTTCTGGAGTCCCTATAGTGAAAAGGAGTGCATTGAAGTAATTAAAGCTTATCTAATAAATAATCTTGTATGATTTCCAAAAGGAATTAATAACAGGCTCACAATAATATGATTGCCACTAACAAGAAAACTGCATGTAACCATCATCAGTGACTATGCTTCTACCTTGACAAACCCTGATGACATCAAAGAAAAAAATTATGAAGACCTGGAGATTCTTCTCATCATTGAGTCAAAAGAGGACAAACTTATCATTCTGGCTAACTTTAATGCTAAATTAAGCTCAGTCTAATAGATATGACAGGGAGTCTTTGGGAGGGATAGAATTGGAAATAGCCACAGACATAGTCAATTAATACTGAAGACTTGTACATCTCATGTGTTCTCATTGCCTACATTGTTTACCTAAATTTAATAAAACTTCATGGATGCACCCTTGCAGCAAATGTTGGCTTTAAAAAAGTATGTGATTATAAACAGAAGAGACAAACTAGTGGTGAGAGTGACTAAGGCAATGTGTTGTACATAGTTCTGAACTGACCATAAACTTATCCAAATATAATCTTTATTTGCCTTCAACAAAAGCAGCTGCTTCAAGGCCAAAAAGAATACCAAAAAAATAATGTAAACTGATAACAGTGCTTCTCTGAGAGGAAACAGTTTCTTGCTAACTTGAAGGGTAAGTTGAGCCAATACACAGTTGTATTCAATAGAGCTGAAAAGGAGTAGGCAGCTTTTAGAGATCTGGTGTACAACACTGTATTTGGTCATCTGGCTCAGAACATTCACCAACATCAAAACCAGTTTAATGAAAATTATAGAGAAATTCAGAAGCTGCTAAGTGCAAAATAAGAACTCCACATGGTATACCAGCAAGATAGTTTGTCCATATCTAAGAAGGTAGCATTCAGTTCTATCAAAAGTAAAGTACAATAGAAACTTAGCCAAGGAATCTTGGCTCAGTAATTCAGCTTCATGTTGATAATAGCAATACAAAACACTTCATATAACTATATATATATATATATATATAGATATATAGATATAGATATAGATATAGATATAGATATAATTATAATTCAATGAAGGCTATTTATGAGCCAAAGATCTATGATGCATCTCAACTACTCAGTGATGATGGAAGCATATTGATCAGTGATAGGGACATGATTCTAGAGGATTGGGCTAAACATTTCCATAGTGTTATTAATAAATCATCACCAATCAGTGCTTCAGCTATTGACCATTTACTTCAGGTTATTTAGCTTAAGTTCCATTTGAAAAGAGTTTGAATGCTATTAGGCTTCTTTTGTGTGGTTTAGCACCTGGTGCTGCTTCTACTTCAGCTGAGATTCAAACAGGGAAGGAGTCTATTTCCAATACAAAAGCTGATTGATATTTTCCAGATTATAAGGCCAGAGAATGCGATGCCCCAGGAGTTCAAGAATGTCTGTATTGCCCAGCTTTATATAGATAAAGGGAATATATTATCCTTTGACAATCACAAGGTGATGTTTTTCTTAGTCATTGCTGGCAAGATTCTTGCCAGATTCCTCCTTAGTAGGCTGATCTTACACCTGAAAGAATGTCATTTACCTAAAGCTAGTGTGGTTTCAGAAAAGGCTAAGGAATAGTCTATATAACGTTTGCCGCCTGACAACTGGAAGAGAAATATCAAGTGCAGAAGAGGGATCTGTAGACAACATTTGAGGATCTTTACTGTCAATTGCAAGGGCTTGTGAAAAATTATGTCAAAATTTGATGCCCAGAGAATTTCATCAGCACAGTATATCAATTTTGTCTTGGTTCTAGACAATGGACAATGTTCTGGAACTTTCCCAGTTACCAATGGCATAAAACAAGGTTGTGTTAACTATATTGTGAAATTCTTTCAATGAGGACAAACATGTTATCAAAATCAGCTACAACACTGATGGTAAAAGCAATTTGAAAAGGCTACAAGCCAAAACTAAAATGGAGGGAATATTGGTGCACATATTTTTTTTTTTGTTTCTTTGCAAATGATTGTGCTCTCAGTGCAGCTTCCAAAACTGAGATTCAATAAAATATAGATCTATTCTCTGTTACTTGTACTAAATTTGGGCTTTCAATCAATACTAAGAAAATACAATTACTCCATCAACTCAGACCACACCATCCATATGTGGAACCAGCAGTTTCAACAAATACAAAAGTTTTTAATGTTGTGGATATGTTCACTTACTCTGGCAATATACTTTCTAGGGATGTGCACATTGACAATGAGGCTGACTTGTTTTGTTAGAGATAGCTCCGTATTTGGGAGACTTCAAAGGAAAGTGTGGGAAAGGAGAGGTATTAGACTGAATACCAAACTGAAGGCTGACAGAGCCATTGTGATGGCCTCATTGTTATATGCCTGTGACACCTGAACAGTATGCCAGATTCATGCTAGGAACCTAATTTTTTTCCACTTGAATTGTCTTAGGAAGATTCTGAAGATGACCTGATAGGATAAAATGCCAGACATTCATGTCCTCTCTTAAAGTAAACTGCCAAGAATACATACTCTACAACAGAGAGTTCAATTCTGCTGGGCTGGCCACATTGTTCAAATGCCAAATATAGGCTTTCCCAAAAGACTGTTTTATGGAGAATTTCTTATGAAAAATTCACCCAGGGTAAGAGCTCATTATCTGATCAGAAAAAGCAATACAAAGTCATCTCAAGGATTCTCTTAATAACTTTGGAACTGATTGTATGACATGGGAGATATGGGCACAGGACCATTCAGTATGGTGTGCTTTCATCAAGGAAGGTACTGTGCTCTATGAGCAAAGTAGAATTGAATTAGCTCAGAAGAAGTATGAGATTCTCAAAATTAGAGAAGCCACTCTAAATGTTCATGGGAACTGTTTGTGTCCAACCTGTGGCAGAGAATACTGAGCTCATATTGGTCTGATCAGCCACAGTCAAAAACAATAACTTGATTCTAGCATAGTGATGTCATTTTGGTACTCTTTTAGAATGGACAGTAATGACTGTGATAAAGATGAATCTTTGCTCCTATACTTCATGAGCCTGGATGATTCAAATCCAAGTTAGACTTTATATCTTCTGTTGTATCAATTAAAGCATACCATAAAATATTCTTGCTTTTAAACATCATCAATCAGTTGTCTTTGGGGAAAACTTCTAAACATTGCTTTGCCAACATCCCCACTTAAAGAAGCTGCAAGAAAATAGAATAAGATCCTGTTTCTTCTTTCAATATTAAGAGGCAAATATTTATTATGCTACTCACATTAGGCTAATTCCATAAAATATTTTTAGCAAAAAAAGGGGTTTTTAGCAATTAACAAAGCAAAAGACACATTCCCTAGTTACATTCACAGTTAACCAGGGGACAAGATGCCTTTAAAGGGGATGACATAACAAGTAGGGGGATTATGCTGTTGACTAGTGGACTAATTCCCAAAGAGAGTTAGCACCCTAAAAAAGTTAGGTATCATGATACTTAGCAAGCAGACTAGCACCAAAAAGGAGTTTTCCATAACCAGGAAAGTTGCTATGAAATTCAGTGGATAGAGTACCAGTTCTGAAGTCAGGAGAACCTGGGGTTCAAATCTGGTCTCAGATATTTAACACTTTATAGTTGTGTGACTCTGGGTAACTTACTTAACCCCAATTGCCTCAGCAAAAAAAAAAAGAAAGGAGGAAAGGAAGAAAGGAAGATGCCATGAAATGGGATTACACCCTTGACTAGTGGCTAAATTCCTAAAGAAATTCAGCTAGGATGTGATCTTTTGCAGTTTACTCATGAATCTTCTAAGTTCTCTAGGAATTGTCACTGCTTGCTAAACAAACAAAAAACCTAACTAGTCTTTACTTAATAGAATATAAGATGAAGCTATTATTAAATTAAATTTTATTTTCAGATCTGTACCTCTACTGTCCCACTCCCCCCATTTATGAGAAAAAAACTGTTACAATATGCATAATAATAATAATCAGTAGAAATTCTATGGCACTATAAGTTTTGAAAAAGCTTATAAATATCATCATACTTTAATCTCACAAACACCCTTGTATATGATATTATTACACTCATTTTATAAATGGAGGAATTTAAGTAGAAAGAAGTTAAGTGATTTGTCTCAGGTCACAAAATGTCTCAGGACTGGAATTCAGATCTGCCATGATTCCAAGATCCATGTCTTATCTGTTATGTCACCTATCTGCCTAAAAATAATGCTACTCCAACTTGGCCTCCTCATCCCTCTCAAATTTAGCTCTTAAAACTTTATTTTTTCCTAAACATTTTATTAAAATTGTTGCTGAATTTTGGTGTGATCTCTTCATGTTTCTTTGAAGCCCTGTAGTCATTGTTGAGGAAAGATTCCATTAGTTAGATTTATAGAAATTATATATAGATTTATAGAAAAATTATGCTATTAATTATGTCACTTTCTGGTTGTTTTAAATTGCAAAATTAGCTGCATTTTATGCTTTTCTGTAATCTTGTTTGTTAACAGTGTTACTAAGAGGAATGTAGAAATGGCATTCTTTTGATTGAATGGATTACATCTTTTTTCTCAAAATCTTCAGCCCTACAGTTATATTATTTCCTTGTCAAATATAACAAGTATTAAAGAAGAATCAGCAAATGAAGTCAATGATGTAAAAGAAAAAAGATTAGAATTCCCTAATATTGCAGAAAATGAGGATAAAAACTCATGTCATATATGGACACCAGAAGAGTCACAACTATTTGATCTTCATTTCAGTGGCTGTTTTTTTTTTCCAAATCATCCTGATAATCTTTGATAAGAAAATTTTAATGGAGATTTAGCATGTGTCCAGATCCTATCAGATGATATCATCCACAATTAATATTCAGTCAGTAAGTATTTTTATCTAAAGATAGAGTGTATGAAACTGCATCCTGGAGTGTGAAAAATGGAATCTAGGTGCACATTTTGTGTTGGTCTCCTAGGTACTGTTGGAAAAGCTTTTTTTTTTTAATTTGGCTGCATTACAAGAAGTTTTAGGGCTTAAAAACTGCCTTTCCATGGCTTTCTGAGGCATTATCATCTAAGACATATGGAGACACTACTCAAAACATAGAATATGTAAGGATGATCTTAATGTTGTTATCTTTCCCTTTCCATTAGAACACATGGTCCCCAGAAATGAATCCAAGTATTGAGCTTTTTCTTAAATCGTTTTTGTTCTTAGTGAAAATAATAGAATCTCTGAGTCACCTAAGGATGTCAAGCCATGTGGATTCAGGAATCCAGGAATCTAATCCTGCTGTTGTACCAGACCAGTAGCTTAAGGTCTTGAGAAACAAAGGTCTCAGGGCTCTAACTAATGCCAGTTTTTCACGTGAACTTGGTAAGATAAATGCTGTGTAACAATTGAACTAAATATTGGACCTAATGCTTTCCCCAGAGACTGATGTGGTGTAGTGAGGATTATGCCATACCTTTTTATTTTATTTTATTATAAATTTATGGATTAAAATAAGCATTTTCACAACAGTAGAATAAAAAGATAATTGTCCATGAAGCTGAAAATCTTTTATGCATTGCTATTAGTCTCAAATATACAACAATATGTAAATTTCTTTTATTTTCTTCCATGTCACTGACTCTGTCCTAGAGACAACTATGTCTTTACAATAAATATTACTTAGTAAAAGTTATCTGATATTATGTCTTAATGGAACTAGAATACTAGCAATAATATACAGATAAAAGTTTAACAACAGTTGAAAAAATTTGCTCACAACAATTTTAAAATTTAATCTGTATTATTACATTTTCCCCATCATTTTACTAAATAAGTGCAATTAATTAAATGACAAATCAAGCTATGATCTGTAGCATTTGTTCATTTCTGGTCTAAATACTCTTGCCCCAAATTTAAGTTGGTTCATTGGAACCAACTGTGGCTGGCTACAACACACTCCTAGACAAGTCACTGGACTCCTGAAATAAGAGGAGGCAAATCAATTGTGGCTTGAGTTGATGAGCAGGAATAAAGACTACCAACATTCTTAGGATTCCTGAGACCCATGAGAAATATAAAATAGAGTAGACTTGTCCTTCAGAAAAAAAGACACAGAGTCAACCTTGTTACACAGTGAAAGAAATTTCCTAGGTTTTAGTCAGTGCCATTGAAAAAGCTACAAAACTTTTTTGGAAGTGAATAAATAGTACAACTAGAAATTTCTTGTTTATTACAATGTCTCAACTATTTTCATTCAAAATAAATGAGTCAGTCATAGGAAAACTGTCAAAAATGACTTGACCAGAATTGAAATTAGTCATTTCAGTGCCTGAGGGAAGCACTCTTGGTACAAGCACAGCCAACTGGGGTAAGCACCATTACCATGAACTATATCCTTGGAATAATTTTGTGATTCATGAAAAGAAAACAATTCTAGAAACTATTAAGACAAATTCAGTAAAGCAGGAGAAATAATTAGTTACAATAGTGGTTAGGGGACAGAATCTTTAAACTGGAATAGACTTTTTGGAGTAATTTAGTGCAGTCCTTAGAAATCGAGGAATCATGATCCTTTTATTCTAGGAGAAAAGTTTAAAGGGTATTCTTTTTCAAACATAAAGAAAGGAAGGCAAGGCACCAAGTTTATTCATAACTGAGGAAAGAAAGTGTCACTGCTGAAATGGCTGGACAGATGGAGGTTTGCTTCAAAAAGGACAGGGAAGAGGAAGGCCTGGGGGAGGGTAGAAAAAGGGTGAGATTTATTTAATGGAACAAGGGAGATGGGTAGAAAGGGCAAAATCAGGCTATAGTTTGCTGGTTCTATATCACTTCTTCTTTACTTTTCAAATATCATCTGAGGAAAGTCTCCCCTAACATTATATTTTACATTATATTACATTATATTTTAAACATTGTTGAGAGAAAATGTATTAAATTTGTTTGCTTGTCATTTTTCTATACTGAGTCAAGTAAGTTCCATTCACTCCATTTCCATTGGCTTTTGGCATAAACATTCACCACTTCAAATTCATACTCCTTCCCCATATCATTAAAAACACATCCACACAACCCTTGAATTTAATTCTCTGCAGGTTTTCTCATAGAATAGTGACTTAAAATCATGGACAAATGTGTCTTGAAAGCTCTTGTGTTTAGCCTATTCACCCAATTTTATAAACAACCTGGTTTCTTAGGGTCTACATATTATTCAGAAGTGAAGGAATTTTTCTCTCATATTTTCAACATAAAAGATGTCTCAGAAGTCTTCATGAGGTTTAAAGCTTTGATTTTACTAAAAATTTTATGACACTCTGTCCACTTAAAAAATCTTGTTGTCAAAAAATAACTTTTTGCTTGTAATATGCAATGGCAATAGTCATTTCAAAATAGAGATTAGAAGACATATTGAAATGATGCTGAGATTAGAGTACACACTATTTGAATTTTTTCCTTCCTTTTGGTACTCCAGAATTCTCCTAATGCATACTTTTGCCAAACAGCATCAAAAACTACTTGTCAAGATATTTGTCATACGTTGTAAATGGGATTGGAGTTAATGCATGTGATTTTAGCCAAATTCCTTATTCTAGTGGTAGAAGTGAAATGCCTTTAGACTATTAGATTGAATTCATTCAGATAAATTTGAAAAATGTTACAGAAATCACATAACATTGATCAATTAATCATCATGGTAATGGTGATATACTGTTATTTTGATGTTTAATGCAAAGTCAAATGGGATTAGGATTTGAAAACTCAATGTATGGGAGGTTGGGCAGTAAATACAAGTAAGTCGGTAGAATGCTGGAACTAAATTAATGAAGAACTTTGCTCCAATACTTTCTTTGACATTTACTAATTATGGAATAAATGGTAAATTACTTTAAACTCTATAAGTCTCCATGAAGAAATAATATACTTTCCATTCAAACTACATTGTTAATTCATCTCCATGAGACTTTGTCAAAAATAACATAGAATCCACTTTTCCATCAATTAATTCTCACATTGGATATATGTTCTTCCCCAAAGGTCTCATTTTATCTATCAATAGCTAGTTCCTCTTAACAAGCTCCAGTTTGTGTCAGACCAAAGATGTCTTCATTGCACTCCACATTTTATTGGTGACCTCATCACAGGATTTTGTATAATATTTTCCCTTCTTTGGCTTGTCTACTTCCATTTTCATCTCTTTTAAATGTTGTCTTCTTCCTTAGAATATAAAATGATATATTGGAACGATGAAAATATGCCATATATGGGTTTTTGAGCAGATTGTCACCTTTATTGATTCATAAGAAATTTAAAATAAGCCCATCCCATCTATCTCTATCTATCCCTCTATATGTGTGTATACACACATACATACACACACCAACACACATATATCTTATGATATATGTGTGTGTATGTGTGTAAAAGTTTGGGGTCATAGTCTAGTGTCATGAGGTGTTTCAAAAGAATTTCCAGGCTTGAACCCATTTCTTAGTCAAGGGGCAAAGTTTTATAGTAATTATAATGCCATTGCAAGTGGGCTAAGTTCCAAAAGAAAGTATCAAGGAAACAGAAGCAAGGACACACATTTATCCAGCTTTCTGTCATTGATATGTTAATTCTATGGCCCATGGGTAGGTCTAAGGAGTAGTCTCTAGAATTTGGTTCTTCCTGACCAGATTATGAGTCAGCAATGATTTGAGGAGTGATCTATTTAGAATCAGATAGATTATTGTTCTTATACTGGGAGTGTGGGAAGTACCTGAGGCAGATTCCAAAGCCAGAAGACTTAGTTACTAACTTATTGTTAAAACAGAAACCCCCTAAAGTCAAGTGACTACAAAATCATTGTTGTCTCCACTAGAAGTTATATTACATCATTTCCTCCTCTCAATCAGTCATGACCAAAATTCATTTGGGACAAAGGGATGGAGAACTCATGTTCTGGAGCTGCTTCAAGCTGATAAGGGACTTAGAGTTGGCCCTACTTACTGGGGTTCAGACATGGAGGGAAAAGTCATGACTTGAAGATGACAGCAGTGACATCTAGGGGATGTTTAGTGTCTGAGTCAATCAGTCCATGATGTTCAGACTGAATGAGTAGTTGGAAGTTCATAGCTTGGAGCCCGGAGAAAATAAATCTCACCAGTAGGTTAATAATGCAGGGGCCCAATATGAGCAAAAGGACTAATTAATAGAGGAGTTAGTATAGGCCAGGGGCCTTCAAACTACGTCTTACGGGCCAGATGCAGCAGCTGAGGACGATTATCCCCTTCACCCAGGGCTATGAAGTTTCTTTATTTAAAGGCCTACAAAACAAAATTTTTGTTTTTACTATAGTCTGGCCCTCCAACAATCTGAGGGACAGTGAACTGGCCTCCTTTTTAAAAAGTTTGAGGACCCCTGGACTATAGGCATTAGTAGAGACAATAACCACAAACCCATCCAGAGGAAGACTGGGGGGAAGGGGTAAGAGGAGGCTATCATGAATGCTTCTCATCCAAACAGCTTTTCCTAGGATAAAAATCCCCCAAATTCCCACTTTTCTCTCCTTGAAGAGGTGAAGGCAATGTCTGAAGCAGTGGCATTATACACAGTGAAAGGAGCACTCAGATGATCTGGGGTACAAGAAGTATAACAGGTTCCTCAAAAACATCAAAGTACAATATGAAATCCATTTTACAACGAAAAGCATATCCCTTAGATGCACAGATGGTACCTGAGGTCAAGTTTTATAGTTGCTTCCTAGTTAGTTGTTCCCAAAGATGATTATAACTACATGAAATTATATCAATTGGAATATTAATTCACAGAAGCTTATGAAGAGGCTTCAAGGAAGGTGGTATAAAAGCAATATAAAGGAGTTTGCGAGAATTTTGGAATGGATATCCTACAATTATTATGTGGGTAAGAGATCTTTTCTGGCAAAAAGAAAAAAAAGAAAACAGGGGATGGTCAGGTTAAAGTTATTCTCATGGCGGGTAGCTAGTACAAATGGGGTGGTCTCCAGGGTAAGAATTGGGCATGGAGCCTTTGCAGATAATGTATCAGATTGCATTTGTGGGCTGCCTAGAACATGCTAACACCCAACAATCCTGAATTTTCCTACTGCCCATGGAGTTCCCTAGCCTGACTAAAGACTAAGGAGTTATCTCCCCTCTGATGGGGACCCACAGAGTGACACTGAGAAAACTGGAGGAAAAAATACTAAGAGCAAAGCTCTCACTCTTAGAGCACTGTTAAAGGTACACCTGGGAAAAGTAGAAAATAACAAAAAAGAAAGAAAGCTAATCTTCAGTGTCTCCGCCACCTTTTGAGTTATTTGAGAAGTGAAGACTGAGCCATTGTCATTCCACAAAGAGCTGGGCAAAGTAAAAAGAAGTTCCCATTGGCTTGTTTCTGAAATTAGAAACTAGCCTGGGGGTTTCTGAAACCACCCATAGGAGAACTTCATAGTTCTGTGTGGGGGAGGAGGGCTGGAAGTTAAGGGATTGTGTGGCTGCAGCCAGAGAAGCTTCTTAGATGGGGCTGCAGATCAAGATATCATCTAACCATACTGGCCATGTCATTGGTGGGAGGATTACATTCTGGATTTTTCCCTTCAAGGACAAAAAATAAATTATGAATCTTTATGCAATGTTATGCAAAGGAAAACATCTTTAAGATCTAAGATAGAGAACCATCATTGTCTCCCCTGGGATACTTGTATTGGACTCATGGCTTCTACTGACCATTTGTTATAATTATAGAAATTTTCTGTAAGAGATTAAAAACAGGGACATGATTATAATAGCATCAAAATGAGTCCTTCAGGCTTCAGCTTGAGAGCACATACATAACAGCATAAAACATTCTTAGATCTATTTGACAGCTGAACATACAGTAATAATTAGCCAGACAGAAATAATCAGGTGAGAAACAAAGAAACAGAACTGGGAAACTGAGTCAGAAGGAGTCCACCTTAATCAGAGGCTAAGTTTATCCTCAACTTTTGCTCAGATAAGCCATTCACCTAGAAATTTATAGCATTTCTCTCTGAAATGGTGAGTTACTGATTTAATGATCAGGCAATTAAATCCAGAACTCAAATGAATATCAGTTACAGTCCCAAGCGATTTTATCTCTAATAGCAAATTCTACCAATTGCAATTTAGGACCTAGATACATTATTTTAAAAGTTTACCAGAACTTAAGCCCATAAGAGATTTTGTTTAACATGTTTTATATGTTTAAACTTATCCTGGTGCAAAGGATCAATCATTAAACAAGGTTATAGATTCTTAGTAAACACATTCCTTGATTAGAAACTATAAATCCTAAACAAGTTTATTTCTCAGGGCTAATAACCTTGCTTATCCTCACTAGAAAGCTTACAAATTAAGGGGAGTTGACAGAGCCTGCAGGGAAGGGGCTGAACTTGCTGTTGCTCCCCCAGTTATTCTTAGTGTTTTCATGGACTGTGCTGTTTGATAAACAGCCCCCACTCTGTGAAGGGAGAAAGGTGTTGCACACCTCATACTTGGAGGTAAACTAATAATTTTTAACATGATGAAAATAACTCCAAGTAACTTAACAATTTTAATAATTTTCCTAAGTGATAACCAAATAATCTCACTTTTATTTTCTATTCCCTTAAATAAATTTCCCTTTTGTTTTAGGGTGAAAACAAAACAATTCTTAATTCTAAATAGAACAGATTTTAAAATTGACAACTTTAGTTAATGAGATTCCCTAGATTCTGATTAAATGTCCTACACAAATTGAATTGCAATTTGGTTATTTTCCAATTCATGCAAATCATTTTTCTTTTGTGAGCCAGGAAAAGGGTTAAGGTGCCAGTTTTTACATACAGGACCCTCAGAAGCCTGACTCTAGATAACTAGAGTTTTTGAAGCATGACAAACTGCTTTTTTGTTTTTCTTAAGTTTTTAACCTCTTCTGTTATCACTATCACTGCAAATAGATTACGGTATCACTTTAGTGGGCTTTAATTAGAACTCCTTTAAAATTGCTTTTACAATCATATCTCAGACAAATTTCCAAATTACTTTACACACACATAGAAATCATTTATCTGTTGGTCACATTAAAAAAAACATAAAGTTATCAAATAT